>NW_024412422.1:16411005-16533132 GCF_014898765.1 Herpailurus yagouaroundi
GAGAGAGAGAGGGAGAGAGAGAATCCCAAGCAGGCTCTGCACTGATAATGTGTAACCTGGCACAGGACTTGAATTCGTGAACCATGAGATCATGACCTGAGCCAAGATCAAGAGTTGGATGCTTAACTGATTGAGCCACCCAGGCGCCCCGTGACAAATCTTTTCATTGTAATACTCATGTATTTTATTTGTTTCCAGAATTTCACATTTAGATGAAATCTGAATATAACTCACCATCGTAAATGTCCTCCTGGCCCATTCTGGAAGTCCATATGGAAAAAAGTGAAACCATTTTTGATAACTGCTTAGTTACACCTTCTGAAGATCCCTGTCTCTCTAAACGTTTTCTTAAATCTGAAATGAATGAAAGGAACGGTATCACGTTTCCTCTGATATTGTCATACGTTTTGTCAGTGCAGAATGAGAGCATATAATCCTTCCATGAGCCCTTGTTTTATGTGTTTCTTTGTTGATACAAATGCAAGTCCTTTCAACTTGTGTGAAAACAGCTTTGGTGTATGTATGGGTTGTGTTGCTTAAAATAGAGTATCTGTTATTCCCTTTGAAGGATTTCTGAATGTGTTAATGGCAAGCAACTCTCAAAGTAATTACGCTTTTCCTTCCATGTATCATTCAGTTCTATGCAACGACTGAAAATGATCTCAACATGAATGATTACTGTATGCTTCTCAGTATGGCAAAATGCTATAGGCTGACCACGTAAGTACGTATTTGTGTAACACAGGCAACCAAATAAGATACATAGGAGAACATGTTGATCAGCACAAATAGTTTGTGGTCCATTGTTTCCTTATAAAGCAACTGTGGATTATGGGAAATGATTTAACTGGTTCAAAGTTATTTGGTAATTTATGAATTGACCAACCATCTGAATAGAGAGGAATGCCGATACTCAGGTTATGAAACTGGATATATTTCTTTTTTAATTTTTTTTTTCAACGTTAATTTATTTTTGGGACAGAGAGAGACAGAGCATGAACGGGGGAGGGGCAGAGAGAGAGGGAGACACAGAATCGGAAACAGGCTCCAGGCTCTGAGCCGTCAGCCCAGAGCCCGACGCGGGGCTGGAACTCACGGACCGCGAGATCGTGACCTGGCTGAAGTCGGACGCTTAACCGACTGCGCCACCCAGGCGCCCCAAAACTGGATATATTTCTTGCAGACACACACATACACCCACCACCCCCCCCCCACACACACACACACATACGCACACAGCTTCATCAAAGAAGGCATTTGGATCATGATTTGGCTCTGAAATAAGTAATTTTCCTTTTTTTCTCTATGGACATTGAAAATCATTCAAGATGCTATTAACATAGGCTATGGGAAAATAAAGGAGAACCAGGGGACATTGAAGTTAAAAGCGTATTTAATTGGAAAAAGAATGAGTAAAGAGGGAATAGCCAACACGCAAGTCTTTGTATTGAGTATAGCCCAGAATGACTAACCATTTCTCCCCAAGTGTGGTAAAATGGCTGAAGATCCTCACCAAATGAACATACCCGAATCCTTCCCACTATAATACTGTGACCCCTCCACTACAGCAGCTGATTAGCATGGAACACTAGTTTTCTTTATGCATCAAATATTTACTGAATACCTATTAAGTGCCGGGTATTATGCATGTGCTTCTGGAATTATAAAGATAAGGCACCAATGATTCTACCCTGAAAAAAAAAATAAAGTGAACTTGAGAGAACAAAATCGAAGTGAGAGTAAGGCATAATATTAAAACGTGAGGGATGGTGGACTGGGCATATGGAGGCAAAAGGCGGCCAGAACGCATGTCTGGGTTCTGGTCAAACTCATCTGAGATCCCAAACCAGTCACCTTTGAGGGGAGGGACTTCAGTTACTAGCTGGGAAAGGAGTGCTTAAGTCTTCATCAGGGGTACAACGGCTTATATTTTCCTTTAGTTCTGCTACATTTTGCTTTATGTATTTTAAAGCTATGTTACTGTGTTCTTACCATTTTACAATGGGTTTTGGTTCCTGGAGGATTTGTTTTTGCCAATTTCTTGTTTACTCCCATTAATTTTTCCTATGTTAAAATCTGCACTGCTGGCACATACAAATATCAAATAGTTTTGCTTTCCTGGAGGATTAACTCTTTCTGAGTCATTTTCTAGCTATAATATTTCTTAGTTTAAATTCTACTGGATCAGATATTAATATAGGTATAGATTTAATTGTGTGGGATATCTTTTTTCATCCCGTGACATTAAACTTCTTTGTGTTCTAATTTTACATGTGTATCTCCTGTAAATGACATATAATTTTTAAATCCCATCTGACATCTTTGGCTTAATTCTTTACATTTAATGTACTTGAATACTTACATTTTCAGTACTTTTGGGTGTGCATGTTATACAGCAATATAGTTTGCTTATTTTTTAATGTGTATTTTTTTTTTTTTTGAGAGAGAGAGACCACAAGCAGGGGAGGAGCAGAGAGAAGGGAAGACACAGAATCCGAAGCAGGCTCCAGGCTCTGAGATGTCAGCACAGAACCTGATACGGGGCTTAAACTCACAAACCACGAGATCATGACCTGAGCCAAAGTCAGGTGCTTAACCAACTGAGCCACCCAGGTGCCCCTAAAGTTTGCTTTTAATAAAGAGTTTGCATGTACCTATTTTGCACAGTTGTTGAGATCAAATGATAAAAAATTGTATAGAATTTCTGACATACACTGTGTAATTAGAATTTTTCAATTCTGTCCCTGAACTTCAAGATGTAGGAGACTGAAAACCTTCAATGAACCCAATTGAAGAAGAAGGTGCATGGAAAACAGGGGTAATTCTTGCATTTCGTGTGTAAATTTAACCTGCTATTCTATTGGATATGAACACATAGGTCATTAGTTCTTATGATATTTACATCATATGCTCTTTAAAAACATGCTACGTAAAAATCAATGTCAAAGCCGTAAGAAGTTTCCAAACGAAGGTACCAATGGGACAATTAGTTAGACTTGCCAATTTTAGGTCATCAGAAGCAGTAGCAGAATTTTAAAACATGTAACAGCACTTGCCCACCTGGATAGTACATCTTAGTCATTTAAAATTAGGTTTTAGGGGCGCCTGGGTGGCGCAGTCGGTTAAGCGTCCGACTTCAGCCAGGTCACGATCTCGCGGTCCGTGAGTTCGAGCCCCGCGTCGGGCTCTGGGCTGATGGCTCGGAGCCTGGAGCCTGTTTCCGATTCTGTGTCTCCCTCTCTCTCTGCCCCTCCCCCGTTCATGCTCGTCTCTCTCTGTCCCAAAAAAAATAAATAAACGTTGAAAAAAAAAATTTAAAATTAGGTTTTAAAAATTCCTGATTTAGGGATGCCTGGGTGGCTCAGTCGGTTGAGCGTCTGACTTCAGCTCAGGTCATGATCTCCCGGTTCATGAGTTCGAGCCCCAAGTCGGGTTCTGTGCTGACAGCTCGGAGCCTGGAGCCTGCTTCGCATTCTGTGTCTCCCTCTCTCTCTGCCCTTGCCCTGCTCATGCTCTTTCTCTGTTTCTCAAAAATAAATAAACATTAAAAAATTTTAAAAAATTCCTGATGTAAGGGCACCTGGGTGGCTCAGTCAGTTGAGTGTCTGGCTTCTGCTCAGATCATAATCTCCAGGTTTGTGAATTCGGGCCCTGCATTGGGCTCACTGCCTTTAGCTCAGAGCTCACTTTGGGTCCTCTGTCCCCCTCTCTCTGCCCCTCCCCTGTTTGGACTCTATCTCAGAAATAAATAAGCATTTAAAAAAATTTTCGCAATTTAAAAAATACGGATAAAACTCCATCTCTTGAGACTATTTTCAAAATTTAATAAAGTGATACATGTGAGTACTTTGGCATGAAATAAACATTCAACATATTTTAATCCCTCATTCTGCCTTATCTTCACTCTGCCTAAAATTAGAGAAAGTAGGACACCAGCTACTGCTTGGCTACTGCTACACAGGTTGGAAACGCTTGAAACACTTTTAAAAACACATGGTTTTAAGTTTTTAAACAATGAAAGCAATCAACCATAGAGTTTCACTTTGGGCAGATTTATGATGTTTTCTTAAATCCTTAAACTGTGTGTTTATAGCCTCACACTTATGAAAAGACTGTGCTTTTTCAATCTAATTGTTTTGAAAAATTAAGCAATAAGTAAAGACTCCAGGGTCTCCATTGTGCCTCCAGGTTGTTGGGGGAGGGAAAGGATATGAGGAGGTGACTGACAGAGAATGCTTTTTTTTTTTCTTAATTTTTTTTTTCAACGTTTATTTATTTGTGGGACAGAGAGAGACAGAGCATGAACGGGGGAGGGGCAGAGAGAGAGGGAGACACAGAATCGGAAACAGGCTCCAGGCTCTGAGCCATCAGCCCAGAGCCCGACGCGGGGCTCGAACTCACGGACCGCGAGACAGTGACCTGGCTGAAGTCGGACGCTTAACCGACTGCGCCACCCAGGCGCCCCGAGAATGCTTTTTTAAAAAAATGTTTATTTATTTATTTTGAGGGAGAGAGAGAGAGTGAGGGAGGGGCAGAGAGAGGACAGAGAGATTCCCAAGTAGGGAATCTCTGACACAGAGACAGAGAGCTCGATTCCATGAACCGTGAGATCGATTCCATGAACGTGACACAGAGCTCGATTCCATGAACCCTGAGATCACAACCTGAGTGAAACCAAGAGCAGGATGCTTAACCTCCTGGGCCACCCAGGTACCCCGAGAATGTTCTTTAATATGCAGGCAACTCATGCCATTCACAGCTAGATAATGAAAGAAAGGCACAGTGTGAGCACGCTCAAATCCTTCTAGTGTGTTCCTGCCTCTCCAAGCTTTTTCTATACGTGTGTGTATGTATGTGTGTGCATGTATGTATTGTGAGCACACACACATGTATGTGCACATCTATGTACACACGCACACAGGTGTTGTCACTTGAAATATAGAAAACACTCAAGTTCCACAGAAACACAAATGAAATGGGTCGTGATGGAAAGATATTTTTTTACTGTGTGTTCTCAGGCAGGACTCACACTGAGGCTGTAGTCATGGGTTTAAATGGAAAGAGAACACCTTGGTTTTGGAGACTTTGCACTCACTGCATAGTTATCGTAGAGATCGGAGTATGTTTGAATATGGTATCGAAGAGAATGGCGGACAGGAGCAGATGGACTGTTGGACAGGGTGGTGATTTAGGCAGGTAGAGGAGGAAGAACTCTTGAACTAGCCATGTTTAAATCTGGGATGAGCAGTTCTCCAACCAGCATTTCCAAGCCTGGTGGCAATATGGCGGCCTCCACAGACCCCAGGACACAAGCAAATGAAATCTGCATGTGCATTTAAGCCAAATGAATGGAGACAACCTCAATATTTGCCTAGTTCATGTCTTTTTTGGCAAATCTTGATATAAATGAACTATTTCCTTTCTCCCTTCCCTTCCCTTCCCTTCTTCCTATCTTCTTTCTTTCTTCCGATCCTCCCAATGATGGGGTTTTGGGGCGTTGGTGGGGGTTTGGAGCCGATGGCCAAGAACGAATTCTCGAAGACATCTTTGGTGCAAAGAAGACATCTTCGGCGATTTTATTAGAGCATAGGGACAAGACCTGTGGGCAGGAAGAGCGGCACTGGGGTTGTGCAGAGTGACTGCTTCTAGACTGTGGAGTTTTGGGGGAGGTAAAGTCAACAAGAAGTTTCTTAAAGGGATTTCCGTATGCTAAAGAAGACTCACAGATTACCGGAGGCCTAGCTATTGTCAAACTAAGGTTGTTTTCCCTCTAGCAAAGCGTCATCTTTATAGTTAGTAGGGAGTTCCTGATCAGGCTATTGTTGAGATATTTGTAAACTGATGGAAACTCTCAGTTTAACCATTTGTGTTCTGTCCTTTCCTTTGTTCTTGGGCAGCCAGGAAGGCCTGAGGAATGTCACACACATCCCACTTTGGGGGGCGGGGGGTTGCGGGGTGGTTGTACTAGCTTGGGCTTGGCCCATAGCTTGCCTTAGGGTCTCTCATCACCACTGTGAGAACGTAAACTCTGGGCATCAGAGAGATTCAGCACCTAAAATAATGTATTTTCACTCTTAGCTAGAGTGATTTAACTTGGTTCTTTTTGCCTTATTATGCCCTTCCTCAAATTCCATGAAAATTCACATGCATCATATGGTTCCTGTGTTCCAGAAAGACCCTAGGTTAAAACAGTGAAATCTGAGCCCATCAAAATTCAGCATTGGGAGGAGGAGGCAGCATATGATGATGTTAATAATGCAATTTGCTTCGGAAGCTACTTGCAAAATTTCTTCTCTCTCGTCCTCAGCATGGCTCAGGTGCTATGGGAAGCAATTATTGTCAGAGACCCTGAATTTAAATTTTGAGTGGAGTGCCAAAAACCGCAAAGCAGGGAGTGCTAAATCAACTGCCCCTGAATTTCTCCATCTCTGCTCAGGACAGTTCAGGAATGTTCTGAGGTACTAGGAATCACATGGGACAGAGCATTGCGGGCAGGCTGAGGGAGTTTCTAGGTATTCCAGGATTCACCTTGCTGGACATCAGTTTCTTTTTACACGACCTGAGAAGTAGCAAAGGTCCTGTTCAGTGCTGAAACAATATCTTTATGTGTTAAAGCCCAAAAGGTAAATTGTCTTAGGTAACTGAAATATCCGGGTATAATACAGGCTTCGGGCAAAGTTAGACTCAGGGGTGGGGGTAGGGGAGGACAGTAAAAACATTATCAACACATCCGCCTTCTCTGTGGTGGCTTCACATTTATGAAGTTCCTTCAAACTGGTAGCGGAGATATCTGCAGGGAATTTTAAACGTCATCTTTATACCTTCTGATCCAAAAGGAAAAAAAAAAAATCGTATCAAGAACATACTTTTAAACTCAAAAAGTCCTGTGCGGTTGGTTACAGACCGTCATTACTGACATCTTCATGGCTTAAGGTCCCAAAGGAACACTAAGGAATAATGCTTAGAGAAACTGTAAACGTAGTGATGTAGAAATATACCATGCTCAGGGGCCAGAACACTCAGTGTTGTTGAGATGCCCGTTTCCCCCCAAATTGATCTATAGATTCAATAAAATCCTGTTGCAATCCTGGCAAGCTTTTTGACAAGCCGAATGTGGGGGAAGATTTTAAGCGCCCCTCCCACCCCCACCCCACTCCGGGTATTTGCGCCTCTGTGTAATCTCCTCCCCTTGAGTGGGGACGGAATCTGTGGCTTGATTCTAACATACAGATTATGGCGAGATGATGGATACTGCTTCTGGAATTACATATAAGATAAGACTGTCTTGGGGCGCCTGGGTGGCTCAGTCGGGTAAGCATCTGACTTCTGCTCAGGTCATGATCTCACGGTTGGTGAGTTCAAGCCCCACACTGGGCTCTGTGCTGACAGCTCGGAACCTGGAGCCTCCTTCGAGTTCTGTGTCTCCCTCTCTCTGCTCCTCCCTGCTCAGGCTCTGTCTCTCTCTGTCTCTCAAAAAATAAATAAATATTAAAAAAAAAAAAAAAGACTGTCTTGTTGGTAGGTTTGTTCTAATGTCTCTCTCTGGCTCTGGCTCATTTGCTGGCTTGAAGTAGGAAGTTTCTGTGAATTCTACAGCTGCCAGGAAATGAAATCTGCCAACAACCTAGTGTTTTTGGAAGTGGATCCTTTCCTGGTCGGGCTTTCGGACGAGGCCCCAGCCCTGACAGCTGCCTTCATTGTGGTCCGGTGAGACCTCAAGCAGGGGATCTGGTAAAGTCGTGCCCGGATTCCTGAGCCACAGAATCGGTCAAATAATAAACGTGTTGTTTCCAGCTGCATGTTTCTGGTAACAGAATATTATAACTCTGAATAAATAAATACACCGAGTCTAAAATTCGTACAGAAGTGCAAAGGGCCTAGAATGACCATGGAGGGGCAGAAAGATTTCTTTGGCTGGTCTAACAGTTAAATTCGAGAAACAGATTAACAGGAGAGAAACCAATTCCGTACCTACAGGAGTCCCTTAGAAACACGAGACTCCCCTGCATCAGGTAATTGGGGGATTTTATACCATCCTGAGCTAGGGGGAAGGGGCTAAGCAACGGGGCTTCAAGGGGGAGGCCATTCACAGGAAGCTGGGAAGAGTTTTGTAAACGAATATTTGCAGCTGAGTCTTTCTGATATAAAAAGTTATCTCTGGCTCAGTGGGTGGGGACACGTGACTCTTGATCTCGGGGTTGTGAGTTCAAGTCCCACATCGGGTACGGAGATTACTTACAAAAAAAAAAAAGTTATCTCTGGTCATAGCTCTCTCTCTTTTTTAAGTTTATTTATTTATTTTTAGTAAGCTCTACACCCAACATGGGGCTCAAACTCACCACCCTGAGACCAAGAATCACATGTTTGTCCTGCTGAGCCAGCCAGGCACCCCCTGGTAATAGCCCTTTTCCTGATCCAAGTTTCCTATCTAAATCCTTTTAGGCGGTTAAGGAGGATAAGGTTAAAAGTTCTTCCCGAGTCTCAGTTTGAAATAACCCACCTGCCACAGTGGCATATTTTGGGGTGACGTATCTACTCCCCTTCAACCAAAACAATAGAATAAAAAGAAGCAGAGTTGGAGAACTTTCATTATTTCATTTCACAGTATAACATAGAGCTCCTGTACTCACGACATACAGATTGGCATACAGATTGACAGGCAGATCAACGGAACTGAGTTATACCTACCTACCCCCCCCGATAGTTAACAGTGGTGTTCTGACAATTCAGGGGCAAGTTTTCAACAAAGACTGTCAAAAACAACACAGTAAAAACACATTAAAAAAAATAAAAGAACCTGGATCCTTCAGTCACTGCATTTCCAAAAATTAATTAAAAACTGAACCATAGATCACATTTAAGAGTTAAAGCTGTACCTCTTCTGGAGAGACCCAGAGGAGAAAATGTAAGTGGCTTTGAGTTGGGCCAATATTTTTCAAAATAGGACGAAAAGAACATGAACGGTTAAAAATGTTCATTTTGACAAATTAAAAATTAAAAACTTCTTATCTGCAAGAGATGTTTTTAAGAAACTATAAATGCAATCAATGCATTGGGAGAAATTGTTTGAAAGATACCTATCTGATAAAAGACTTTTACCCAGAATGCAGAAAGGTCACTTACAACTCGATGTTAAGCATACAGATATCCCAATTAAAAAAGAAAATTTGCAAACGATCCTAGCAGACACCTGCAGAAAATATATATAAATGGTAAATGAGTTCAAGAAAAGATACTCAATGCCATTAGCAATTTGGCGAACGTAAATTTGATTCACGGTAGGCTATTACTCCACAGTCACCAAAGCTCCCAAGATTCAAGACCGAAATTACCAAAAGCCGGTGAGGATGCGGAACTACCCCAATCCATCTGCTTCCGGAGGGAATGCAAAATGTTATGGCCACTTTGGAAAAGTACGGCGGTTCCTTTGAACGTGACGCAAACACTTTCCATATGTCTCAGCAATTCCACTCCGAGGGGTTTACGCGAAAGGAATAAAAACTTACGTTTGCACCGAGATTCCAATGTACAAAACTGTTTTGTTTAAAATAGCCCCAAACCGAAAAGAGCCCACCACCCATCTGTGGAAACAGGATAAACAAACTGTGATGTACCCATACAACAGAACACCACACCATCGCTGAAAAGAGCAAATCCCCCCGAAACAGAAATGCCTGTATGATCTCAACGCGGCGCGCCAAGGGAGAGAGATCAAATACCGAAGGCTGTGGAACGTGTGGATTCCTTTGTATGGAACTCTAGTAAAATTCCACACGTAGGGATAGGAAGAAAAATCAGTGGTCGTGGAGGGCACGGACAGTGACTTCAGAGGCACAGGAGGGGACATTTGAGGCCGGTGACAACGTTCTGTGTGGTGCCTGGTACCTGGCTGATTATACTTGTCAACACTTCTGGGATGCACACACTTACCACTTGAATTGTACTGAATGTAAATTGTACCTCCATAAAGCTGATGAGACATAATATGTAATATGAAATATGAAACATGAAAATTACATATTTCATAGTAATATGAAATCGTGCACTGTAGCCAAGGCACCATGAGAATAGAGAGGTGAATAAAACACGATCCCTCACCACCAAGAACTTTCAGTCTAGAAGAAACAGATGTGAATCAGGAGCTGTAATCCATGGCAAACTGCGATGAATTGTGTGATCGCCTATTAACTGAGATTACATTTGCCCTAAGTAATAGGGATTCACTGCAGTGATTCAATAATGAAAAGGTTATATTTTTCTTATAGAAAAATCTAGTCCATGGGAGCACCTGGGTGGCTCAGTTGGCTAAGCGTTTGACTCTTGGTTTCAGCTCAGGTCACGATCTCTTGGTTCATGGGAGGGAGATGGTGCAGAGTGCTTGGGATTCTCTCTCTCTCCCTCTTTCTCTCTCCCTCTGCCACCACTCCCCCTTCAAAATAAATAAATAAGCAGTTTTTTAAAAAAAGAAAGAAAAATCTAGTTGATGATATTAATTCAGAAATAGCCACCCACAGCCGCAAGTAAAAGGAAGAGAAAAGAACAAAACTGTTGCTCCCAACAAAATATAGGTTGCTGAGGTTAGGGAAGGAAAGCAGAATTCTGGCTGTAGAGAAGGAAGCTGAGAGAGATTCTCAAGCACCAATCAAAGTTAGCGCTATGAAGACACTGTAAAAGAGGGAGAAATCAATTTTATCTGAGAAAAAGCTCTTAGCCAGAATTTCACACTATGAATTGCAAAGTCTCTTTTTCCGTTGCTGGGATTTCAGGATTTCGCTGGGGCTTCTAAGCCACGCAGAGTGGGAGCAGGTGCCACAGGGAGAAAACTGGGGTCTTGGGTTTCCCAGAGGCACCGGTGCTGAGTAAGATTGACCTTCTGGATGCAAAAGAAATGACTCGTGAGTGTCAACACATCCGGACCCCAAGAAACGGGAAGTCATTCTGAGCCGATGAACCCCAGCAATGACTAGGAGAACTTTTCTCTGTCTCTCAAAAATATCGGCATCTCAAAGGAAACCTCGCTGCAGCTAAACCCGGTGTTTGAAAATCAAAGTTACCCTGAATTTCAAGGTAAGCAATTTGTTTTGCATGGGATTTGTCATAGGATTCTACTTGTGGTGAGTTCAGGGAGGGTATTTAAATGAGTTAGTTGTAGTTTTCATTCATTCATTCATTCATTCATTCACTCACTCAAATATTATTGATTGTTGTCGGTGAGCTGGGTACCAGCTAGACAGCAAGTGCAAACAGGCTTTCCCTCCTGGTGCACACAGTCTACAGGGGGGGTAGGGGGGAGACTGGGACTAAATAATCACACTGTCAAATGTGAATTTCCCCTGCGAGGTCAGGGATTTCTTCCCCGAGCAGTTGACTGTTGGTCTCATTCGTGACAAATGTGGAAACTGAGAAGAAGCAGAGGAGGGAGACAGGAGTCCCCGGTGGTGGAGGGGTCGGTACGTATCACAGCCCCCCGGGCAGGAGGGACCATGACAAATACCAGGAGCTCAGGGAAGGTCCACGTGGCTGGAGCTGGAAAAGGAGATGGGCGTGACGGGGGTGGGGAGGAGGGAGAAGTGGGGGCCAGAGGACTCCAGCGATTTGGAGGAAGACAGGGAAGTTCTTCTTGAACAGCGAAGAGGTGTCATCTGATTTGTGCTTAAAGCACCACTCCAGCAGCGGCGGGGAGATCAGGGTGGCGTGGACAGGGCGGGGGTCCCGCCGTGCACGCAGCTGCTAAATGAAAGAGCCAGTGGCATCAGCGTGATGGCTCCAGCAGCGGGACCAGCATCGAGAGGCACAGAGACATCTCGGGACTCTGAGCCCCATCCTAAGTGCTCGGGCTGCAATGTCTCAGTTTCTCCTCAGCACCACTCCAGGAGGAGAGGAATACTAACCCCTTCACTGCGCAGAGGAGGAGACTGAGGCTCAGAGGAACACAGGGCCTTGCCAGCGTTCAAGCGGCTTGCAGCGCTAGGGCTGGGACGCGAAACCGGGCGTCTGGGTTCACACCGCGTGCTCCGAGCCACGCAGGGCGGCAGCTGAAGTGGTACCAGCAGCCTCAAGTAATGTTTCGAAAGGGTGGGTTGCACGCACACTGTCCCTGAATAAGTGATGAGCTCAAAAGACAGGTGGATATGAACCTACGTGCCTGGGAGACGTAGGCAGAATTAAGGATTGTGACCATGCGTGCTTGCTGGGACCAGAGGGGTAAAACCAAGTTGTCCAGACCCCAAAACATGCGGTGGAAAGGTTTCGGGGACGGTGGACTACACATGGCCAAGCAGACGCAGACGCTGTCCCTTTGCGCCTGGGGTCTGCGGCTCTGCAGATGGGGAGTCCCAACGTTTCCAGATATCACGGTTTTCCCAAGGGCTCTCAGAGACCTGGCATCGAATGGGAAACACGTCCCAGGCTTCAGATTCAGACAATCAACTCTATTTTTGTCTTGAACATTGTACAGGTTAAGACTGAACGGGCGACAGCAGATGGGAAACATGCCCTTAGAGAAATCACTGCCTGCAGAAGTCAGTTTAAAACCTCAAGATTCGATTTCTGGCCTGGGATTTGAGCTGCACTGAATTGTCGCAGGCGAGTGAGTGGTCTGTGCGCCGTGAGCACAGCCCCGTGGGCCTGGTGGCTCCAGTGGCTTAGTGTTTCCAGCAATCCTCCTGACTCAAGGCCGTGGGGAGCAGCTCCTGCTACCCAAGACATGGGCTGCACGTCTGAGCCCAGAGGCACGGAAGAATGAGCTTGCGTAATCGATCAGAAGGCACGGTGTGCAAAGCCTCCAGGCGTATTAAGGGCGTTATCTCAAATTACTGGATGTTTTCTACCCTCCACTGGTCTCTGCCCTGTGAGGCATTTAAACCACAGCTTTGAATTACAGATTGAGTTAGAAAACCAATAACGGGAGAAAAAGTAAGTTGAAGTAAGTGTACAACTTTCTGCCGAGTTAGAAGTCGTGCCCTCTTGCTGCTGAGTGGGCACTGGTCCCACTAACTAATTAGATTTACATATGCAAATGAGGCCAGTCAGTCTAATGTTGCCTCCACTCAACCTCCTGAAGTCCTAAATAGAACCCTGGATGTACTGTTTGCCAACACAATGAAAATAAAATCAAGTTTGAATTGAAAGCCCACTGATTTTTTTCCCCCCCCTATGGACAGAGATAAGATAATCTAGTGTATTTTGAGCTTCAACAGTTAGTATTCTCTGCCAGTTAAATGTCCAAGGAAGAAATGGTTCTGTATCTTAGTGACATACTGAGTCAAGTTGAGGATCAAGATTTTTTAGTGGATAAAACCAATCAATAAATACACCCATAAGAAAAAAAAAGTGCATTTTTTTAAATTCAAAGTAAACTCCATGCTTTTTCTTTGATGTGAAATAAGGATTGTTCTTGTGTTGTTATTGTTGTTGTATTTTGGTTTTGTTTTACTTTTTTTTTTTTTTTTTTTTTTTGAGTGGGTGAGCCGGGGAAGGGCAGAGAGAGAGAGAGGGAGAGAGAGAGTCCCAAGCAGGCTCTGCACTGTCAGCATAGAACCCAATACGGGGATCAAAGTCATGAACCGTGAGATCATGACCTGAGTGGAAACCAGACTGAACCAGCCAGGTGCCCCAGTCTTGTTTTGCATTTTAACGTTTTTATTTATTTTGGGACAGAGAGAGACAGAGCATGAACGGGGGAGGGGCAGAGAGAGAGGGAGACACAGAATCGGAAACAGGCTCCAGGCTCCGAGCCATCAGCCCAGAGCCCGACGCGGGGCTCGAACTCACGGACCGTGAGATCGTGACCTGGCTGAAGCCGGATGCTTAACCGACTGCGCCACCCAGGCGCCCCTTGTTTTGCATTTTAAACAAACCAAATCCTTAGGTTTTATATTCCACAGGGGCAGGTACCGAAAACCGTCCGAAAAACCAACGTCAAATACAGGTGACCTTCCAGGGCGCTGGGGATGCGGTGGGTTTTCAAACACACCTGCTGTGGTTGCATGCAGCCCCCTAGTGTGTGTCGTAGGGTCTGAGAATCACGGGTGCCCAAATGTCACGGCATTCTGTATGATCTATACGGGAAGATTGTGGATTTGGAGATTTTAGAGATCTAGAAAGTCTAGAAATTAGGGACATGTGCTCTTCCTCTGCCCAGGTCTTGGATGAGCCTCATGCCACCTGGGTTTCCTTTCCTTCTGTTGGCTCAGATCCGTGTCTCCCAGCACTGAAGGGTGGGGCTCTGCTACAGTACAAGCTGGTGTCCGTTTCCAAACGGTTAGCACGTGTAGTCTGTCTGGTACTATTGCATTCTGCCTTTTCAATTCACCTCCTAACCTTTTACTTGGAAGTAATACCGGTCACTTCGATTCCACCCCCTTTCTTCACGATTCAGTGCGAAATATTATTTATTTGCAGAAACACTCTGGCAACCTTCTTCTGACAACCCAGCTTCTAAGCCAAAGAGCTTCCTGCCTTAATGAAAGCTAAACATCGCCTATGGTTCCTCAACTTGGTGATAATCCTGAAATGACTACTCTCCCAACCCGAGATCAGCAGTGAGCATCTAAACCAGAGGCTCTCGACTGGGGCCAAGTCAGTCCTCTTGGGGAAACGCGGCAGCGTGAAGACATTTTGGTTGTGACCGTGCAGGTGCTGGAGACGAGGCGTTGCTACTGGCAACCAGCGCACAGAGCCCAGGGATGCTGGTGAGTGTCTCTCAGTTCCCAGGACAGCCCACACCAGAGAACGTTCTGGCTCTGCGTCCGCACTGCTCAGGTTGGAAAACGCTGCTTTAAACCAAATGGTCTGAAATTTAGAAAGAGTTCTCACTTGAGGGAGAAGTGATTACGTCAGAATTGAGAAGCCACGCTCTTTCAGCGAGGTGCAGACTATTTTTATAACATGTTCGTGTCAGTGGTCATCACTGCACCAAGCCCTGCACTGATTCCCTGGAAACATAGATCGATTCCTGTTCATCACCGGAGAGAAAGCCGGAGCGCTTCTCTGTAGATGGTTCAAATTCCCGGCAACTTCTTGGCAACGGGGAGTAGTGGTGAGTGACCAGGCCTGCATCGACTCAGAATACAAAGCTCCAAATGACAGTGTAGAAGGCGTCCAGATTGGATGTTTCAGATTAGTCTGGGTAATAGAAAAGGTTCAATAATTGATGGCTTTCACTAATAGCTCTAGATTGCAAGTCAACGTTCTTTGTTCTTTTCTTCCACAAATTAATAGATTAAGGAGGGGGAAAGAATCTATACACGGCCCTTGACAAATTTTGCAATTTTTCAAATATTACACTCCTGCCCAAATGTCAGTTTTTTTTTTCCAACCATGAGATAATCTTGGGCAAAAAGGTCAGTTCACAGAAGTCATAGGCAACTATTCAACCTATATACGATATATTTCCTGTGAAATTTCTAATTAGATTAGAAACATGAAAGAAAAATTGTGACTCGTTTCTCTATCATAATTTAATGTGATATTCACAAATATTTTGACCATATTTTCAAACAGGTGTACCATAGGAGAACAGCCCCACCGTGGTGAGTATCCATGAACGAATCCACAGAGGCTCCACAAACAAAAGCTTGGCCACACCTCATCTGAGCTCAGAAGGACTCCTTGTAATTCTCCCACAGCACGACAGTGTTAGAGGCCTGCAGGGGCTGAGACCCCCCCCCCCCCCCCAGGCGGTGGGGGGGCCGGCCTCCTGGGTTCTGAGGAGGTAGGAGGCTTTTTGCTTCATATATCCCTAAGCATGGAACAGGGACCATAAACGCAATTAGCTGCAGTCTAGGACTAACTTAGGCCCAAGGAGGCGGTCACCTTTTGGTCCCTTTTGGTGTCATCCTTTCTGGTGCAGGACAAGGAACATCAGGAGCTAGCACTGTTCTGTATCCACATAGGTCACAAACTGAATCTACAAGAGGTTTGTTGTGTCTTTCTGGGTGGAATCCATCTGGCCTTCACCTTGGCCTTGTCTGAGCATCTCATGCCTACCATGAGGAGGAGCCCAGATAGGATATCGGGGTGTGGGAACCAAGTAGAGAAAGCAGATAGGATGCTGACTTGAGATAGCTCATACATTTGGTAACTCAAATGCTAGAAGGTTCCGGGTAAGGCAACGCAAGGAAGGAAATGAGATTATTGTGCATATATAGGGAACAGTGGAAAGTGTGCAGAACCAAAGACATCAGGTCCTTCTACAAGGGGGCTGGGTGGAGCTTCAGGCAATGGTTGCCATGGAGAGATGTGAGCTTGAACTGGCTGTTTCTTCCTAGAAATTCCATCAGCACATAACATGCATTTGACTCCATGCTGGTCACCATTTATACAGGAGATTCCTTCTGATTTCATTGCAGAACCTCAGTCAGTTCCTACTTATGCTACTTCCAGCCTTGGTTATATTAGGCAATTTTTTTTTTTCTATAAAAGAGGAAACAGTACTAACTCTGATTAGTTTAGGTGATGTCAAATTAAAAAAAAAAAACTGAAATAACAGAAATCCGACTCAAAACTACCTTAGAAAGAACAAGGAAATTGCTTATTTCATGCAGTAGTATGACCTGTGTACAATAGGCAGTCAGCTACATAGCAGGTTGATTCAGGGGCTCGGTGGTGCTGTGGTGTCATAAGAATATATTCTCTGTGTCAGAAGTGATCTTCACACACTGCACCCAAAGAGGCAATGACCAAGATTCACCAGGACACGTAGTTTGAGTGGCAAGGGCATGTTAGGGAAGAGCAAGATCCCCTAAAGACTCTAAACCACAATCTAAACCTGAATAGGAAGGAACACCTCCCAGCTCATTCTCTGATGCCCAGGGTTATGCTGATACCAGGACCTGTAAAGACCTCACCTGAAAAAGAAATCTATAGACCAGTATCTCTTATCAATATAGATGCAAAAACCCTCACCAGAAGAATAAAGAAATAAAGGCCATGTATGGAAACCATGGTCACATGGGATTTATCTCAGCAATAGAAAGCTGTTTTGGGGGCATCTATCTGGCTCAGTCAGTAGAGCATGTGACCCCTGATCTCCAAGACATGAGTTTGAGCCCCACTTTGGGTGAAGAGATTATTTAAAGATAAAATCTCTAAAAGAAAGGACAGGAAAGGAAAGGAAAGGAAAGAAAGAAAGAGAAAGAAAGAAAGAAAGAAAGAAAGAAAGAAAGAAAGAAAGAAAAGAAAGAAAGAAAAAGATGTTTTAACATCTGGGAACCAATTGATGTGGGACACTGTATGAAAAGAATAAAGGTCAGTGACCACACAATCATCTCAATGGAGTCTGAAAATATTTTGTGAAATTCGAAACTCTATCATACTAAAAAGCTTGACAAAATAAGAACATGAGTTTCTTTGACCTAAAAATATCATCTACAAACATCCCGCAGTTCATAACAAACTTAATGGTAAAAAACTTAATGTTTCCACCTAATGTTGGGAAACACAGATGTCTGCTTTTACAACTTCCTTTCAACATTGTACTGGCGGTTTCAGCCAAGGCAATTAGGCAAGAAAATGAAATGTAATGCATCCAGGTTGAAAAGAAAGTAGTGAAACTATGCTGTTTCCAAATGGCACGATCTTGTATTTAGAAAAGGCTAAGAAATTCATTTTAAAAAGTCTTAAACTAATAAAATAATTCAGTAATGCAGCAAGCTCGCAAGAGATAAGACGAATGTAGAAAAATCAATTGTATTTCTGTATGCAAGGAATGAGTAATACAAAAACTAAATTAAGCGAACAATTCAACTTGCAATAGCACCAAAAAGAACAAATACTAAAGAAAAATGTAACCAAAGAAACACAAAACTTGTAGTTTAAAAACTACAAGACAGTGTTGAAGGAAATTAATTTTCTACCTAAGGCGATTTGTCAAGGGAATAAAACAAAAGACATCAGAATGGGAAAGAGAAAAGTAAAACTGTTTCTGCATGCAGATGTTATAATCTTGTATACAGAAAATCCTGTGGAATCTACCTAAAAAGTAAACTAATTCAGTAACGTTTCAGAATAAAAGATTAATACACAAAAATCAACTGTATTTCTTAGGGCGCCTGGCTGACTCAGATGGAAGAGCATGTGACTCTTGATTTTGAGGTTGTGAGTTCGAGCCCCGCATTGGGTGTAGAGATTACTAGAAAACAAATAAACTTTAAAAAGCCAGTTGTATTTTTAGACGGTGGCGATGCGAAAACTGTGAGTGAAATCAAGAAAATATATTTATAACAACAGCAAAAAAAAATTGGAATATTGTTTTAAAAGAGATGCAAATTATACTCGGAAGTCAAAAAAACATTGTTGAAAGAAATTTAAAAAGGCCTAAGTAAGTGGAAAGAGATTCCATACTCCTGGATTGAAGGACTTAATAATGTTAAGATGATGTGGCTCCCAAATTGATCTAAAGATTACACACAATCCCCATCAGAAACCCTGCTGACTTTTGTGGGAGTTGATGGGTTGACTGGGAGATTGACATGAAAATGAAAGGACCCAGAATAGCCAAACCATCTTGGAAAAAGGAAAACAAAGTTAAGAGACTCACAGTTCTCAGTCTCCATGCTGAATACAAAACAACACTACCAAAGCAAGTGAAACGTCAGCATGGGGACAGACGTGAGATCAACTGGCTGGAAGACGAGCCTGAACAAAAATGCCATGTGCTGGTAAGGAGGTGGTAATGGGGTTGGGTGGTCATGGGGAATGACTGCTAATGGATATGGGTTAATGAAAATAATTTGAAAACTGATTTCAGTGATGGTCGTGTCACCGTGAATATGCTAAAAATTGTTGAATGGTCACATCTTGAAGGGGTGGCTCGGTGTACAATATCTCAATAAAAAATAAGCTAAGGAAAAGTACCATTGCATCTGGCCACACTACTGCAATGTTTAAAAAATTATCAAATAATGATTCAGAAGGTACTTTATTAAACTTGAACTGTGTATTCTATGCACGCCAATGCTTTCCTTGTGTTTTTATCATAAAGAAGAATTTAGTAGAGATGACACAAGGATTTCCTGGCTGCTTTTTGTGTTCACCATGATCCAGACCTCCTTCGCTATCAGTGGGGAAACACTTATGTTTTCCAGAAAAAAACTGATATGCCAAGAGACTTTTTCAAATAGGTAATAAGGAGGTGGTGTATTTATTCTGTCTCCACAGATACAATTCATTGGGTAAAACTCAGAGCAAAACTCATTTTAATGAAATGCTTTGCAAACCGGAACAGGGCGGGGGGGGGGGGGAGATCAGCATCGCTGTTCAACAATGTTGAACTGACTAAACCATGATTACTTTTCTGAAAATAAAAATCGTTACATGAATACAAAAAGTAATCGTAATTAGGATTGAGAAGAGCTAGAAGAACTGAATTAAAAATGTTCATCTTTTATTGATCACATACATTTTTCATAAGGAGACTATTTTAACTAGCTCAGGCTAATAAAAAAAAAAAACACATTATTTTACAAAATTGTGGGAACAATTGGTCCATGACAGCAGAAAGCTGTTTTCCAAAACTCTCATTTTGCAGGGGCTGGGAGAAACCAAGTTCACATGAGTATTTCCTCGGTTTCTAAACCGGAGACTGTCTGGGGCACCTGGGTGGCTCAGTTAGTTAGGCATGTGACTTTGGCTCAGGTGGTTCACAAGTCTGAGGCCCACATCGGACTCTGTGCCGACAGCTCAGAGCCTGGAGCCTGCTTCGGATTCTGTGCCTCCCTCTCTCTCTGCCCCTCCCCCGCTCACACTCTGTCTCTGTCTCTCTCTCAAAAATAAATAAAAAGATTAAAAAAAAATTTTAAATCAGACACTGTCTGTGAGACAGTAGCCACAGCCAGTGGTTCACATGGAGTGTCACCAGCTCTTGCCTAATCCTCTCTGATTTGCCCCAGGGCTCCCTGGGTCGGAGGAGAACACAGGTCTGCAGCACTGGGCTCTGACCACAGGGCTTGGGAGGGGAATGTGTCCCCTAACATGTAAGCTCCTACCTTCTGAGCTAAATCACATGAAGAAAAGCTTCTCTTACTTGGATGCCCAAAGCTCAGAAGAGCAAGACTAAGTACTTAGCAGACTTAGCAACTTTAATGATCCTTGATCCCTGCCTGAGGATGGCTTCACAGTCTTTCACAGAGAAACCCAGCAGTTCCTATCCACTTGGCAGATGCTTCAAGGGAGCCACAGATAAGAAAGTTGAAGCCAAGTTTCCACCTATGCTTCCCAGAGTGTGAAATTTATTTTCTGTCCAGGATCTACCACTGGCTATGTAGGTAGGAAATGGAGTTTTCTTGTAGCCATGGAGAAGGGTAATAAGAAAGGCATGATTTTAAGCAGTTCTTTACTGAGCCTATGTAAAGAATTAAACCGAAGGCTTTCAATGAGGGGAGCAGGTACTGGAAGAGTTTGTTTTCAGTGCCAAGTAACATAAATCCCCTACGGGGTGTAAACCTATAAAGGAGTTATGTTCCCACAGGACAAGATCTGGATATGGGCAGCTTATAGATGATGCAGTGGCTCATGATGCCACTGAAAGCCCTATTCCTCTCTCTTCTGTCCCCCTAATTCAGCGGTAATCCGGTCACGCAGCCACAAAACGGCGCCCCACCTCCATGCTATGCATAAATTTCAAGGAGGTAAAAGGGGTTACTGTCAACGGACACTTTGCTTTTTTTTTAAAGTTTATTTATTTATTTTTAGAGAAGCAGGAGTTGGGGGGGGGGAAGAAAGAGGGGGAGAGAGGGAGAGAGAGAATCCTAAGCAGGCTTTGTATGCTGACAGCATGGAGCCCGACGTGGGGCTCAATCCCACAACCCTGGGATCATGACCTGAGCCGAAATCAAGAGTTGGACGCTTAGCTGACTGAGTCACCCAGGTGCCCCAAGGCTTTGTTTCTTACTTGGATAGGTCTGCCTTCTCTAAAAGATTTCACTTCTGTGGCATTGGTTCAAACATGACGCTTGGGTGCAAGGAAGTCTGGAAGAGTGTTTTTGCTTCCAGTGCCCAGAGTAAAGGAAGACAGGAAAGTAGGGTGGCTGTAGGGTGGCCAACTCAAAGTATTTACCATAGGGAACTGAGTCCTTCAGTAAAATAAGAAGGGTACCCAGGACACCCTAAAGTGTGAACAAATATTTCTAGTTTGTACTTGCAGTGAATTGGTTTTCTTCTAATCTTAAAAAAATTACCATGTTTCATACTGATTAAACATGATTTTGACAGTCTACAAACATTCCATTAACAAAAAGGACCATAATTGTTTGGGGGGACGCACTTCTACTCAAATGTGTGCCTGGGGGGAGGTACAATCTGTAGACAGAGTGCAGCATCAGTGTTAAATGTGACTTTGCTGCCCAAAGAGAAACAGCAAAAAGGAATTGTTGGCATCAGTTATTAGGTGTGTGACACTTCAGCTTCACTCAAAAATAAATGGGGAGTTAATACAGCTAATACCGGGGCAATGGTCCGCTATCCAACGTAAACCTGAGCTCTGTTACAGCCTTTAATTAAATCCGTTTTCTGTGAGAGGCCGCCATTCACCCTGACATGACTGGAAGTTTCTTAACCATTGACTCCACTAATTTTACATGTCAGTGCAATCACATGACAACACGCATGCTTCTGTTTTGCTTCTGAAGGGCAACAATCTGCTCATTTTGTGGAAGTACTTTTGTCCTCAGGATAACAGCGGAAGGGTTGGTAATTAAGATGATGGGGTGAATTGCATGGGAGATTCTGGAAAAGCTGCCTGATGCAGTTATACTTCTAATTTTTTTTTTTACTTTATTTATTTTTGAGAGAGAGAGAGAGAGAGAGAGAGCTAGCAGGGGAGGGGCAGAGAGAGAGGGAGACACAGAATCCAAAGCAGGCTGCAGGCTCCGAGCCATCAGCGCAGAGCCCAATGCTGGGCCCAAACCCACGAACCATGAGATTGTGACCCGAGCCGAAGTCGGCACTCAACCGACTGAGCCACCCAGGAGCCCCAGACGCCCCATGCTTCTAAAAGAAGACCTTTTACTCAAATGCATGGCAAACCAAGCTCCTGGGTTGAAGCTTAAAACAGCAGGTGTTCCGTGCTCGTGTAGCAAACCCTCTTGAAGGGTTCCTGGACTCTTCTGTCCCTGTTGCCTTAATCTTTCTTGGTCAAGGAGAGAAGGAGGTTCACACTGAAAGGAAAATGCAAGCTTGGGACATGTTAAGAACATCAGAGCAGGTATTTTCAGCACCTTGGAGAGCGGCTGGGCCTGGTCAGGGCTTCAGGCTGACACTTTCTGGCTTCTCCCTCAGGGATCAGAAGTGCTCACAAAGCAGGAGGTCACCCAGGCATTCGAACAGTATTCAAGCTATGTTGGGTGTCCATAGTATGACAAATACACACTGCCCGCGGGACACTCGGAGGGACCCTTGGGTGGGCACATCCATTGCAATCACCAGGTTTTAAAATAACACTGGGCAATCATCAGTTCTGTGGGGCTTTGATGATGTTTTGTGAACCCCTGGTCCTCACACACCCTCCTTCTTCCTGGTCCTCAGGTTTACTTCCTCTGTTGTCCCCGGGGGACATAGGTCTGGAGTTCAGTTCTACACCTCACTGTGTGAGGGCGTATGTTCCCAGGCTGAGAAATCCCCTGCTGTATGGCTGTTTCTTCCTGAGCGATTGGACAGTATGTTTTGCCTCTGGTTTTATTAGTTTCCAAGGTAATGAGAACTGATAATAAGCTTTCACATGCTTTAAACATTCTATGCTGTGGATTAATAATAGATGCTAATTTGTAGGCAAATTCTGTATTGGATTTGGTTCTAAATGAGCTTACATCCTAGACTCGTGATATCAATTTAAACTCTTACGGGGACAGTGAATTTCCATACCTGAGTGAGAAGCTAGGTCTAGGAGACCATGGGACAGGGGTGGACCCGACGTCCCTGTAGGAAGAACAGTGCCCACTCAGGTCCAGCTGATTGTTGCTAAATCAGCACTCAGGTCAAGGATAAGCAAATTTAATAAATACCTATATTTGTTAGATAATATATGTTCAATTATAAAGTATAAATACTATAGCTTAGATTATATATTATAGATCATCTATATTAGACTATATATAATAGATAATATACATTAAATATATATATTATAGATGATACATATTAGAGTATATAGAGATAATATAGATAATCTGTTTATAGATTATATTTTCAGATAATATATTTTAGATTATATATTACAGATAATATATATTAGATAATATAATATATATAATACTATAGATAATATTTATCTATATAAATATAGATATTTATTTGATCTAACAAATCTATGTAAACTTATATAAATATACATTTTATATCACATATATAGATATATATAAATTTTGTGTAAATATATAAATATAAATTTTATACAAATATATATCAATATAAATTTATGTAAATATATATATACATTTTATATAAACACGTGTACATTTTATATAAGTATATAAAATTAGATTAAAAATCTAATAAAGCTGAAATACTGATGCTTATCTGTAATCTCGCTATTTAAAAAAATGTAGGCAACTAATTAAGATTAAATTTAAACACAGAGCACCTCGAAGGGGTCAGCACTATTGGGCTGTTTGGCTGAAACTTGTTGGGTTTTCATCTCCCACCTACGTCTCTTCCTTCAAATGCCATCCTTCCCATTCTTTCCTTTACAGTGTGTGGCATCATTATATTGACACCCCTTCTAGTCCTTGAAGTTGATATAACAATCCCGACACACTCTGCATTCAACTTTTTAAAATGTTGGTATGGCTAGAGTTAACAGTTATATGGGGAAATATAATTTATGTCAGAAACCACACTTGGTGTTAGAAAATTAAGTAAGCCCAGTGTGAGAAATCAGAATTACAATGTGTGCCGTGTAAAAGAATTATGCATGTTTTCAACTCTGTTCTGTCCATTCAGCTGATAAGATTGTAAAATGCTATTTTGCAATCATGGTTACCGTCAGGTTGGGTGTGAAGGGCTTTCTGGAAAGCTGTGTCTAAAATTACTTACTTTGCATATTTGGTTTTAATATTACAAACAGCGAGATGCTTTTTAAGAGCTTGTACCTAAACGAAACGGGCTTAAAGCAGAAGAATTGGAAAACAGTCATGCTTCCCCTAGACAGGCGTTACCGGGATGCATATATGAATGGATGAATCTAATTACACACAAGCATCCCCATTGATTGCTAACGCACAGCCTTTTTTTTTTTTTTAATTTTTTTTTTCAACGTTTATTTATTTTTGGGACAGAGAGAGACAGAGCATGAACGGGGGAGGGGCCGAGAGAGAGGGAGGCACAGAATCGGAAACAGGCTCCAGGCTCCGAGCCATCAGCCCAGAGCCCGACGCGGGGCTCGAACTCACGGACCGCGAGATCGTGACCTGGCTGAAGTCGGACGCTTAACCGACTGCGCCACCCAGGCGCCCCAGCACAGCCTTTTTTTTTTTTATTACAGTGTCTGGAATTAAGGATGGCTGAATAACCTTTACTGTCACAAACAGGCTTACAAGTCATGGTTTTAGGATTTTGGTGTTTTCTTTCTTTTTTTTTTTTTTTCAGTGGAAACTGTCATACCCTTCTGGTATAATTCCTTATTTTCTTAGAGTTCAGTCTTGAGTACAAGTAACAGGTAGGGACGTATTTCAGAGACTATAATCCTTTCTGCCATAAAACACTATGAAATAAAGTGCTTAGACATTAAATTTTGAGCTCATTACTTTCTACTTAGACTCCGATTTCTTCTGGTGGAGTAAAAAGTTTGTTCCATGAATAGGGTTAGCCATTTCCAACAGCCTCGCCAGCCTGTGACAGAGGTTCTTGGAAAACATGGGGCTCACGGTGGATTCCCACACGGAAGGCAGCTGCCACTCTCTGTGCCCAGGGAAGGACGGAGCGACTCAGACCTGGATTCTGAGTCTGGGGTAGCGGGGAGGGGAGAAAGGAGCCACTGCAGTCCTGAGGGTGGCCTTTCGAAGAAGGAGGAGCCCGTGAATGTGTGCACACTGATAGCAATTCCACCTGCTGTACGTGTTCTGAGTCTCTCTCCTAGTAAACAGTGGGCTTGTTGAAGCAGCTTCTGGAAATATTCAGCACATACTCAACACATGTGCTTCAGTGAGTGGGTGAGTGGTCCAGGCAGGCACCAATCCCACATGAGGCCGCCGAGATCCTGAACGCTAGAGTGAGAACTGAGCCCCAACCCAGGACTCAGACGTCTGCTCCCTGCAGTGGCCAGGACTCAGCGTGGGGTCCCCAGCTCTGGATTTCCTCGTGGCCATTTGTATACCTTTTCCAAAGAAACGTCTGTTCAGGCCCTTTGTCCATTTTTAAGTCAAGCTATGTTTTACGGTGTGCTTTGTGTTTCTGTTATGGAGTTGTAGGGGATTCTTAGAAGAAGTGGTTTTATCAGGTAGCACTTAAATATGCTACATTTGTAAATGGTGACTCTTCAAACACTCTGCAGGGACACAAATGTGGGAGACAATCCTGCGTGTACGCAGATACAGACGGGCAGACAGTTAGGAAGGTCACTTTCTGGAGATGCTGTCTGTGTGGGTCTCGGAGAACGGCTAACCATCGCCAGAGTAAGGAGGATCTGGGGCCCATGGGTCCCCTCTCAGAAGGCTGGAGATGATTCATTTGCTTTGTTGTCATCTGTTCACTTGAAAACAATGAAAAGAAACGGAAAGATTCGTAGAAAGTTTTTTGCAGAGGCAACAGAGACGTGCATAAATACAAATGCTTACCTGGAAAAGACAATCAAGCACGCGCATTTCAAGAGTGAAAAGATCCGTAGCCTTTTCTGATGTTTTCCCTTCTCTTGATGAAGGTGAATTATTTAATGCAGTCAATAAATTTCCAGTTTTCAATTTAATGAGCCCCACATTTGGCGTGTTATATTCTAATAGGCTTTCAAGTAAACCTCAGAGATAAAAGGTATTGCACTTCAAAGAAATGTGATTTTTTTTGTACCTAGTATATTCAACTGGCATAAATTCAGACATACCATATCAGACCTCAACGAAATCCACATACAAAGTTTCTCTGTTTGTTTTCAAAGTTCTTATAAAATGCCGTCTTCCAGGATATAATTGGCCTTTGTGAAGAAAGCAAGTGATGTTTGAATGTGCAGATACACACATTTATAGAAATCTACAGATTTAGGGCCTGAGTTCTTAAAGCATATATAGAAAATGTAAGAGAATAGCTAAGAGAATTAATTAAATACTAGAGAATGTAACAGAATTTTTAAAAATGGAAAATCAAGTTTATCCAGATTTGTAACCATGAAAAGTCCAGTCCTTGTCATGTGAATCACCACCGCATGCTTTGTGGGTTCTGTTTCCAGCCTCCCCCCACCGCCCTACCCCAGCCCTGCCTACAGCAGTCAGTAGGACCCTGTCCGGACACTGGCCCCATTGGTCTCTCCTTCGTTCTGGAAAAGTGGGAGCCCCGTAGACCTGAGTTGTCAGGGCTGGTAGACGTGGTGAAGTTTCTTTGCCCTGAACGTTGCTGAAATACAACACACATCCTGTATCCTCAACACGCTGTAGATAAAGTTTGATTTGAAATCAGACACTTGAGCTTTTCTGCTGTCCCCACTTCCCTGATCACTGGCCCAGAGTCAGATTTTCCAGCCTGGTCTTTGGCAAGGAGCAGACACAAGATTCACACTTGGCCTTGGTGAGCACGGTTTAATGTCTTTGATTAAGGCGCTTCCCCATCCTGGTCCCCAGTTTTCTCTTTGACAAATAAGGGTGCAACTTGCTTCTTCCCAGGAGGAAGGACTGTGGTCCTGTCTGCACAGATTTCAAGCTCGAGGCCGGGCACATACCAATGTGCTGTTACTTTATGGCATGACAGTAACCGGCATTTGTAATGTGAGGCCCATTTGCAAGCATTTGGTTATTTCAGCGATAGGTTGTCTGTCACGCCATTTTTGCAGACAAACACACACTTGAGTTTGGAACTAAACGACCTTCTCAAACCACACGACCCGCAGTAAAGGCGGAAGAACTTATAGCCACTCTTCCGTCCCCAGGCCCATGACCTTCCCTTCACATCATGTTGTCTCTTCAAGAGACACGGGTCCTGGGTGCCCAGCCCAAGTAGCTCACGCTCATATGATTATAGAAGGAAGTGGACAAAGTGGAGGTCTTACTGGAGGCTTCTTGGAAGTAAATCCTCCTTATATTCTGGAATGGGTCTGAGGTCCCCTTGCTTCTCCAGCCACTAAGCCACCGAAGAAGACCCATTTCCAGGGGCCACAAAATGGTGGGCGCAACCCACAGAGAGGCGGCGAGTATATTTTGTTTGATTCCTAAAACATTAAAAAAACCTTTATATTATGGAAATTTGCAAACTTATCCATAAGTAGAGAGAAGGATATAACATGCTCCATATACACATCATCCATTTTCAGTAGTTTATCAACTGGCACCACACCAAGGCGGGGGTAGGTCACCTGCCAGGTAGTGAAGACATGTGGGTTTGGGATCCTTCTCAGGTGCTGATAAAGATAAAAGACAGAAGAAGTTGTTTGGGACCTCAGCTCCCATGCCAAAGAGATGAAAATCCGGTGTTAAACCCACAGCGTGCATTCTTTTGGTCATTGATAAGCTGTGGGGAAACCCACGGATTCTCAACCTGGAGGCTTCATGGGGACCAGAAATCAGAACTTCCCTTTCACCCACACCCCCCAGCTCTCCCCCACATTGTGGCCGTCCTTGCCAAACCCCACAACCGATGCACGGACGCTTGAAATCCTACAGCAGAGTGTTTGCTCTGGCAAAATTCGAGCTGCAAAATTATTCTCACAGAGTGGGTAACAGAGCTGTCAAAGGGGCAGGGCAAGGAAGTAAATGTTGCTGTGGATTTGTCAAACCTTTGCTAACAGGAAAACAAGTGACGTGGAGAGAATCAAGTCCAAAATTAATTTCATTTTCATGTTTTCCTAGATAATCCAGATTGGGATTTTTCAACAAATGGCTCTACATGGGTCAGAATGAGGTCTTGAGAACATGAAATTTCACAGTTTATCTTAGGCAGATAAAGTGAAATATTAAACATCAAAGATATCTATAGTCCTCTTTTCTAATTAGTATATGTGATTATTGAGACATCCAGGCAGTCTGTGTCATAAAAAGCTTCATCAAGGAGGGGCTCCTGGGTGGCTCAGTAGGTTGGGTGTCTGCCTCTTGATTTTGGCTTAGGTCATGATCTCACAGTCGTGAGTTTGAGCCCAAGTCAAGCTCTGTATTGAGTGTGGAGCCTGCTTAACATTCTCTCTCTCTCTCTCTCTCTCTCTCTCTCTGTCTCCCTCTGCCCCTCCCCCAACTCTCTCTCAAATAAAATTAAAAAAAAAATCAATCAAGGATTTGGTTTGAAATCATACAGAATTCTGTTCTCAGTTTACTGTGAAAATGTGGACACAGTACGTAGTTGTTTATACAATAGAATAGAAGTGCGTTTTGGTCACAGTGGCCACTTTGGAATTGCCTTCACCGTCTTTCTGGGGCTCCCTTCTTCTCCTGCACCAGTCTCCTTTATATCAGACCCTGTGAATTTCTGTTGCATGGTTTATTCCCTCATTTTGGCAAAGCACTGAAATTATAGTAGACAATTTTTTTGAGATCTTGAATCGCTGGAAGATGTCTTTATTCTACCCTATTCTTGGTCACTGCCTATCACACTTTAATACATAAATCGATTTCTTTCAAAATTTGGAAAGCACTGCCTCACAGGCAGATAGCGGCAGAAAGCAGGATTGAATTTTTCAGGAAGATGAAAGGTATAAGAGATTCTTCTGCACAAAGAGGCGTTAGACACCTGGCAGAGAGTTTGAAGGAAATTAATGACCGTGATCGGTGTAGAGAGAATCACAAACACACACACAGATAATTATCAACTCAAGAGAGAAAAATTGAACATCGGAAAGCAAAATATTCCTAGGCTACTACAAGTCTCAGTTTGAATAAGGTTCAGATAATCACGCATTTCAACAAAATGGCCAGGCAATGGCCAGACCATAAACAACAGTAGAACTTGTACCCAAACCACAGCCTCTGCAGCGGCCCATCCAGAAGCCATCAGAATGTCCGAAGCAACTGGCCCGGAGAAGTCAGGACTTGGTCAGTGACTTCCAGCCTCCCTAATTTTGTATCCCCATTTCCAGTTCAAGACTAACCAGGGTTTGCTCCCCGAGCTCTCACGTAAGATGTCCCGCTTCCAGTTACTTACCCTTCACATTCCTCATGCCAAAGATGTCCGGTTTGAGCACCTGCAGCCCCTCCCCCCAGCCCTGCTTCTCTCTGCCTCTTGGCTGAACACGGGTGATGGTCACTGACTCCCTTGCTGGAGCCAGCTCTGAGTGGTGCCCCTGTGTGCTCTCCGCGTGGTGGGATCCATCTGTTCCCACCACAGAATACTGATCTGGCAGAGGCCATGGTCTACCTCTGTGGAGAGGAGGGGGCCTGGGAAGGACATGTGTGTGGTGAGGGTGGAAACGGGAAAGAGATTCATGCACATCTTCCAGCAGGAAGGGATCGGTAATATCCACAGCCGAGTGAGATAGTACGATGCCAATGTAAGTATGTAATGTAGAGGTTGGGAGGCGATCCCAAAGGAATGAGACATAAATGCTTGACTGTAGTCAAAGACGAATGGGCAAGCCTTTGAGAATTATCTGACTCAGTGAGAAAATATGACCTCGAAAAAACTAAGACAAAACATACATTTCAAGACAAATTGCATTTATTTCCATGAACACACACACACACACACACACACACACACACCAGTAACACAGGACATGTTTAGTAAGGCTACAGTTCCAAAGGAAAGGTGTTGCTATGTGTGTGGCTGGACACGAGGTAGAAAAGAATCTGGGTGAATGAAGAAAATGAAATAAAACAGAAGTGACGCTTTGCACAGACCAAGTCTGTGTGCCACACAGTGAGAGGTGTGAAAAATCACATCTCTGCACTGGAAGTGAAAAAAAAAAAAAAGAGAGAGAGAGACAGAGACAGAGACAGGGACAGAGACAGAGAAAGACGGAGAAGAGGAAGAAAGTCTTGGTGAAATGAAAGGAAATAAAGACATTTTAAAGCATCCTTGCGGGGAACTCTGAGGGTCCAGACGATGACCGTGGTTCTCCCAGTGGATCTGGGACTCACATGGGAATTGACAAACTTGTAGTGAGTTACACTGGTATCCAAATCTCATCCTACCACCTGCTTTCCAGGTGACCTTGGACGCTGGGCTTCTGTTTCCTCCCCTGTGAAGGGAAATAATAATACCTACTTCTTAGTGTGGGTGACAGTTAAATGAGATAATACATGGAAATCTCCTACCACAGGCCTTGACAGGTAATTAGGTCTTGGTGAATGTTTGGAATTATAATTATGCGGCGCTCTGTTTATTTGGATTTTTAATGGAATTTCCAAAATTACGTCTTATGAGAAAAACAGATGTGTTTTAATCTCCTTTCTGCCTCTCCCCAATCTGCAGCTCTCAAAAAACACATTTGCATGTTTAATTGTAAATGAGTGAGAAGAACACATTTTGGTGAGAGAGACGAAGACAAGGAAAGAAAGGGCACGCGGACCCCCAGGTCCCAGCTAAGGGCCGGAGCTGTGGGTTCTCGGGCTGGCAGGTGGAAAGATTACCACTCGACGGCAGCGAGTATCATCCTATCCTTAGATCTAACAGATGCAGGCAGGCCAGTCTGAGGACCCAGAGGGGGTCCCACAGGACCAGCCTAGAGAGGGTCCTTGGCTTTGCAAGGTTGGTAATCAGGCGTGAGCCAGCAGGAGGTGAGAGCAGACTTTATCGAAGATACGGAAAGAGCATATACGGACTGAGTCTGTGTCCAGGAGATTCAGAAAGGAAAGGAGAGAGTCTCGTCTTTATCTGGGGGCCTGGGATTTTTATTGAGGATGGTGGTTGGTGTACCTGTCCCCTTAAGCATCCAGGTTAGAAGAAAGACCCAGGTGTTATTCCTTTGAGCCAGGGGGTGGGTCCTGGCGTTGAGATACTTAGCTCAGCTGGTCTGGAAGATACATATGATAGATTCGTCTAATCGTCCTCACCCCTTAGACCCTAAGGTCCTTCCTTAGACACTGTCCATTCTAGAGAAATCATTAACCCCTTGTCCCTTACCAAGAGGACCCTTTGTATTGCAAGGCTTGTGTAGAGTGGCGGGGGGGGGGGGGGAGGTCCCCAACAGAAATAGAAGCCAGGAAAGAAACATAAAAAAAAAAAAAGCGTTTTCTCTCATGGGATCCCTTCGATTTCCCTGTCTCCTAAGTTTGGGAAATCAAATGTCACAGGAGCTCCGGCAACCTTATCTTTTCTCAAAGCACTGTAATATAATAGAGACATGAGTTTGAGACCTGTTTCTCCTTCCCTCTGTCTATGACGAAAACGACAGCCCAGGCGTGGGGATAAAGGGCGGCAGACGTTGGTTCCAGAGTGAGGGAGAAACGGTGCACGGCAGGGGATTTTGCAGAAGATCCTGATGAAAAGAGGCAGCCGTGCTCGGCTCTCACCGTGGAGGCAGGTCCAGGATCCGTCTTCTGAGACACAGTAGAAATGCGGACTATTACGTGAACTTGCCTGATTGTAAAATGTTGCCTTAGCAATTACCACGATCCTGGTTGAACCAGACAAAACGTGTTCCACGCCTCCAGGCCGAATGTGGCCGGAGATTTGACAAGTTTCGAGCGTTTTCTTAAATTCACGGGAGAAGGATGTTCTGGTGTTCTTTTGTTACAGACTGGAACACTGAGGCCCAGAGAGGGGTCAGGCATGCTGACGTCATTTGTGAGCAAGACTCCGGGCTGAAACGGGGGCTCACACCCTCAGCTGTGCGTTCCACGACGCCGGAGCGGAGAGAAGTCGGCCGTGACCGTGTGGAGGAAGGAAGCCAGACCTCAGCTCAAAGTCAGAAGGTGGGAGGGTCTCTGTCAGCTTGCTCAGTATGCAACTGGAGTTTATGTCCTTAAGAGCGTGCGTACGCTGTGCTTTATCATGAATTTATCAGGAAGCGTGAATTATTAAGATGTAAACACCTAAAATACCATTTGGGTCGCACTTTCTGATACGTCTTCGTCTCTGACGTCCCAGGGATCTCAAATATGAAGGCTGTGCAGTCTATCTGGACCTTTGAGAGACCCTGGCTAGACCGAATGGGCTTCCCTTTCCCCATCAGCAAAATGGGGATCGATTGCGGCATCCCGTGCGTATCGTGAAGAGTGAATGTGTCGCACTTTCTGGTTAATCCCCCCTCTTCTGTTTCACCTAAGCCGGAATTCCATTTTACACATGAAAACACCAGCAATGTGTTCTTATGCACATGGAATGGATTCTCCTCTGGCAGAGTGAGCTAATGACTAATCTATCACTCTCAAATGGTTTTACATTAGTTAAGGCACCTTATCCGTAAAAGACAACTCGTAACAGAGTTCTCTTGCCTTCATATAAGTAAGTGCAATTGGTTAAAATTGGTTTAATGGCCCTCGGGCTTCCTTCCTTCAAAGACCATGGCAGAAACCCACCTTATCCCATTTCAGAAGAAGTTTCAGAAAATGTCTTCTTTGCATCTTCAGATGATTTAAATCGATCTCCTATAGCTTGCCCCATTTTTGTGTCCTTAGCCACAGACCCAAGTGTGGCTGTCAGGTGTGTAAGGCAACATGTTTTGAGGACCCGGGTTCAGTGATGCTGCCTTTGTCAGGGCTTCCTCGTGCCTTACCTTTTTTTTTTTTTTGAATTCATAATCCCAATGCAAAAGAGGTCTGAACACTACTTTAGGATGGATATATGTTCCACCTGGAATATTTACATTTTGCAAGAGAGGACATTATGGACGGAAGTGTGTTCTTCTCAGACCTGGGGAATCAGAGTTTTTCTGAGCTGATTTCAATGTGTTGCGTGTTGACAGGATGGAAGGGGAGCATCCAGTCCTGCCCCCCGGCCGGTGGTGTTCCACTACTGGCCCTCAGTTCTCGGGAACATAAGGTGTTACGTGATGATGGTCCCCCAGTGAACCAAGACTTCATTTTGGGTTGAAGGACACCTGCTTACCCTGGGGACATCACAGATGAGTGTGAACAGAGGGGATTAGATCTCAAGATCCATGGTAAGGGAAACATTTTAGAAGCAGAACAAAAGTTAGGGCATCATTACTTATATGAAAAACACCAAAAAGTTACCACGTATTTTCGATGTGTTTTTCAGGGCAGCTGCGAAACATGTTAGTGTCTCTGAACAGAAAGGGAGTGGACGTAGAGGTAAGGAAGACAAGGGAAAAAAATAGCCTAAAATACAACAAAGGAGCTTCTTGTGAACAAATAGTGATAATAATATATTCATGTATATATTTGGGGATGAGACAGATGAGCTATCTGAACACTGTGGCAAAGCTTCAGGTATATTTCTCGGTATGGGGGGCACCTGTTGTATGCGGGTCTCGGCCTGTTAATAACCAGTATTGTGGCTGGACCAGCCCTGTGTTTCTTATGCAATGACCATAAGATGGTCTCAGCAATGACCATCAGGAAACCTTGGGGGGAAACAAGGAAGCAAAAGCAATGAGCATCGAGGAAATGAGGAAATTACATGGCATGCCGGGGCCACATGGCAAGATTACAGGTAGAGGGAGAGACAGGCGAGGGCCTGTGGTTCTCCTTTTATTGGGGGTCAAGGATGGGGACCTAGGATTTCATGGGCTCACTCTTTGTTGGTGGATTTAAAACATGAGTAGAAATTTAAATTGCAGAAAGAGGAAAAACCAAGGGCCCCAGTAGTCAGTTATGGAAAGCAACCAAGAGCTCTGAAACAAAGGACGCTGGTTGGGGGTGGGGTGGGGGCGCCACCTCTGTATCTTGGCCTGTGGCTGTCCATGCTCATGTTGGGTTTACACTACCACACCCCAACCCTCGTTTTGTAGCAAAGCCCTCCTCGGAAACTACCCAGCCCCATGACCCACCCCTGCCCACGCAGTAGACCATCTACAGGTAGAAAATCCAACATAGTCAACGCAGGGACGGTCCCAGGCTCAGTGGGGACAATGCGGCAGATTTCCCTCTTGCTACAACAAAGCAACGTCCTTTTCATAGCATCCATCCCTGCACGAAAGGAGAACGGGTTCTAAGGGAGCTGACTGCACCTGCAGTGACTCCGTGGGTCAGAGCCAAAGTTACATTAGGCAGAGGAGCTGCACGAAAGGCAAAGCTGCCTTCTCCCTCCTTCTCCTCCTCCTCCTCCTTCTCCTCCTTCCTCTTCCCTTTCTTCTTCTTTGTCTTCTCCTTTCTTCCTCCTCCCTTTCTCCTCCTCCTCTCCCTCCTCCTCCTTCTTCTTCCTCTCCTTTCTATTTACTTCTCCAGTATTATGGGAACACGCGGCTCCACAGTTGGAAGAAGGAGCAAAGAAAGAAAGGGAGAGGTAAGTGATTCTCTGCTTTCTCTTTGACTTGCATTGACAGATCTGGCCGATGGCTTTCCTGGTGTTGATCTTACACGCGATCCACCATGAGGTCGTGTAACCCAAAGAGCCTTTCTTGTTTCTCTCTGATCAAGAAACATCAGTCAGTAAACCTTTCCACTTACTTGTTGCCATAGACAATATTTAACCCAATTTCAAAGCTCAAAGTCCCATAGATCAAATGTAAAGTTTAAAAATAAAGTTCTACACAAGGTGAAACAGCCATACCAGGGGCTTCTCTTGGTTTATCATTTTCAACTTTTGTAGGCACACGTTGAAAATGCCCTTTAGAAAGAATCCAGCCTCTTGTAATCAGAGGGAAACTGCCCTCTGAGGCACAGGAGAGTGGTTTATATTTTTCCAAATGCTAGAAATCAAGTATCTGTCTTACATGCAAATTTAAGTGACCACTTGTCATTCAGATCAAAGAGAAACCAATCATAAAACCATAAATCTACATTAACTTCAGATTAATTTGAAGTCACCTTTCCCGCAGGAGGTTGGTACATACCCACAGGTTGTGGGGTATGTATCACCTCTAAAAAGGAAAAACAAGTTTTGAAATTTAAGAAAAAAAAATTGAAATGATGTTCTAACGGCAGGCTGGTTCTACATAGCTCACAGATGGGACTATGTCTCATTTATCTTGATGTCGTGGACACAGAGCATAGACATCGTACTTATGTTCATTGAATTAAGTAATTAATCAGATAAAGTGATAAATGGGTAGGATGCAAATGAGAAACAGATTTTACTGGGAAACCATGTGGGAGATGGAGTATCTCTGGACCTGCCTCTTACTTTCTGACCTTGGATGACATGAATTAATGTTATCCAGGCTGTAGTTTAATCCTCTAGGCAGCAAGGGACTAACCTGTGTGTCCTGCTGCGCCCTGGCTTTCTGTCATATTTATTACTCCAGGCCAGAGATAAGCACGGGGATCTTTTGTGTAAGGTCGTGGGCTGCAGGCTCTAAATGGACCAAATGGACAGGCCAAGACTCGCTGCTAAATGATTCACAGTAAAGCACATGGCTTTGGCTCTGAGGATCAGGGAATGGGGGTTCCACAGCATGGGCTCCACCGCACAAACGCACATTAGCCACATGTTTATGATACATTTTCCCATCCCATTCTGGTTCTCCCCTGGATAATCTCCTGCTTTAGTTTTCAGAGTTTTTCTCAGTTTTTAGCACATGGAGATTTCTCTATCTTCCTCATGAGATTTGCTCGGCATTTATGCAAAAATGATCTTCAATCTATTGTGTCTAGAGGGTGGTGAATGGGAGGGTATTTGGTTGTTTTACTCTCCCACGCTGCCCTTGGCAAATCACGTTTTCCAAAATGCCCACTGTGATTTCTTCTATCCCGCACACGCTTCTTCAAAGTGGGGTTGATACGTCTCCCATCGAGAGGTGCGGTCTATGTACCCGCCCCTTGAATCTGAGTGCACCATGTCATTATGGAAGAAGTCATACTATGTGATGCTCAGGGCTAGGTCATAAAAAGCTTCCTCCCAATTCTCTGGGTGTACCTGCTCTTGGAACCCAAGCCCCATGTTGTGAGGAGCCCATGGCGACTCCCGTGGGGACACACAAGAGAGAGGCCACCTTCTCACAGCTCTGGCTGAGCTTCCGGCAGACAGCTTCCTGAGTAAGCCATGTTGAAAGTGGATCCTTTAGCTCCTCACTGAGTGACCTCTGCCGATGCTGTGTGGCGCAGACGTGAACTACCCCTGCCCAGTGTTGACCAAGTTGCAGATTTGTAAACAAAATAAATCATTATTTTTCGGCCTATAGGTTTTAGGGTGGTTTGACACGTTGCAACAGACAAACCCAACTTTTCTTCTCTTTTTTGCTCCAGGAAAAACACGTACCCGTGTTCGATAAAATGGAGTAAAGGTGTGAGGAATAGATACATTTTTTTCCCCCTTAGTTCATTTCCAATAGCCTTGACGTTTTCTTCCAGATTTAGACAGTAGAGGGCCCATTTCTGTGGGGACAGAGGATACTTTTGTTTATATGTTTCCTTTGTTTTATTTGTTTTTTCATGAAAATGTTAGAACTATTACATTCTGTGAGTAGTAGAGTAAATTGGTACAATTTTGTGACAATATCTGATTAATCTGAAGACACACATTCCCCATGATGTAACAAGTCTACCCCTCATTATTTACCCTAGATAAATATACATGTACATGCCTCAGAGTTCGTGTTTTAAAATATTCATAGCAGCTCTAGGCATAGAGTAAAAGGAACTTTAAAAAAATTAGAGGGGCACCTGGGTGGCTCAGTCGGTTGAGCGTCCGACTTCAGCTCAGGTCATGATCTCACGGTTTGTGAATTCGAGCCCTGCATCAGGCTCTGTGCTGACGGCTCAGAGCCTGGAACCTGCTTCGGATTCTGTGTCTCCTTCTCTCCCTGCCCCTTCCCTGCTCATGCTCTGTCTCTCTCTGTCTCAGAAATAAATAGAACATTAAAAAATTTAAGAAAATTAGAAAGAATTAGGAGTTATTTACACCAGGGACAGCAAGCAGACACCACGAGAAACCAGAAGTCTCTGATGAACTTACTGATGGAAGCAGCTTGGGGTAATGGTCATGACACAGACGCTAATCCCAGGTTTCCTGGATTCAGATACTGGCTATGGCTACGACGCCTCCCAGCAGTGCGATCTTGAGCGGGCATCCTAACATCTTTCCCTTACCTGCCAAATGGGATTACTAGCAGCACCTCCTTCATAGACGTCTGGTGGAGATCGGCTGAGTTGGTGCTGGAACGCCCCGAGGTGAGGGACTAACGTCCATAAAGAAGAAAAGCAGGCGTAAAGTATGATGTCACAGAGACAGTAGTTAGGGGCCAGAGCGCTCCTGTTCTGGGAGTCCAGAACTATCGACATCAATGCTAGCCCTTTTCTTACAGCGCTGGCTGCACAGTGAGATTAGATTGTAAATAATCTAATATATTAGATGGAAAACAAACAAAAAGGGAGCACATGAGGAAGCTGGAGGAGAGCCGAGGTGAGAAAGGAAAGTAGCAGACAAGGGGATGCGGTCAAGACTGTCACTCGCAAAGTCACATCAATAGCATAATGGGTATTTATATTCTTGTGGGCAAATAAATGCCTGGGGTGCAGAATGAAAGACTAATACCTTTTAATTCCTACAGGCTGCACTGCAAGAAGGAAGGGTGTCCTAGATCTCCAGGACATCAGAACTGCAGGCTTTCTTTTCTCCTTCAATTTGCCCCAAATTTCTCCCATTAAGGAATGGGATCACCATGAACGTTCCTTGTGACCTTCACGGGAGGAACAGCTTTTCATTCCTCAGTTAAACTGGCTTTGAAATAAAACTTTAATATGCATTGGAAACGAGGTCAATCTAGGTGTTTTAAAGAGATCAAATACACCTTTGAAAACAAGGAGAGTCCTAGTATTTGTTCAGAAGAACAAAAAGGAGGGTGACTTTGAAGACCCGTAGAGGAGTCATGATGGCTGTTTGAAGGAGAGACACTTTAAGAATATTTTTATTAATTGGGTCTTTAGGCAAATCGAGGTCAGGAAGTTCATTTGATGACGGAGGCCTTTGTCCACATCAGTAGGGCACATATAGGTTCGCACTATGTGTTTGTTAAATAGATAGTGGCTGGAATCATCAAAGGCTGGGGCATTCAATGCTCAACCCAATCTTATGGCCTTGGGTATCACTCTTTACCAGCTGGTTATTGGATGAGCTAAGTGCGGTGTTGAGAAGCTAAATAATTTAACGACCCAAAGACACCGAGCTGGAGAGCAGTAGATCTGGGATTTGAACTCAGGCAGCCTGACCGGAGTCTGAGTCCTCAACGTCTCCAAGAACTAAGTGTCTGGGGGGAGAGAGGAAGGAGACGTATAAAGCAAGAGCAGAAAAACAAGATGGAAGAATGAGGAAGCATCCCATCTGGACGCCATCAGCAATTAGGATTCCGCCGGCTGTCCAGGGACACACCAGCCTGGGATGTCCAACTCACCACCTGGCATGAAGCAGGGGCTAACGTTGTCTTCTTCCAGGAGCCTCGGAAGGACCACAAAATGTGTCTGGGAAGTGCCTGTGTCGCCAGGGAAAAAGAATAAAAAAACACCAGTCACTGCAGGATTATTTTGGAATTATTCAACTTTTTAATCATGCCATTTTTTTCAGGAATGAATCTCTTGTGTAAAATATATTCCCCACCATGTTCGTCTATTTTTAAATATTTAATTTTGTATAGATGAGATCCCAGGAACTGCTATATTCTTACGACTCCGAGCCTGCGTGAAATTGTACCATAAGGATCGAAATAGCGTCCACCTCATGGAGATCCCATAAAGATGAACCGAGATCATATTTGCTAAAAAGACTCATATATACTGTCCCCCCCCTCTTTGATTCAGACCCCAAGTCCTGATGTCAGGGTGAATTAGCTCAAGATCACTAATATTTTTATTTTCTTGGCTGAATTAGCACCAGTGGAGCAATATCATTATCTAAGTTTACAATCTATCCAGCCGGCCAGCTGTGAAATAATGTGGCTCCTGATGAGTTATTACTAATTTGGGCGGTATCTATTACTTCCAATTATTCAAATACAGTACTATTGAATTAGCATTTCATATCGACAATGGTTCAACTGCCATGCTTCAAACTTGGATAAAATGTAACTTCACTATGGATTCACAGAAATGCAAGTGTTCCCCTTTTGTGGGGACTGCTGTTGGTCCGTCCCCATGGGCTGGGGGTTCTCAGTGGTGCTGGCTGGCACCAGGTTTTCAGGAGGGGACAGATGACGCTCACTGAGAAGATACAGCAAAGACCCATCTCTCCCGAGGTCAAGGGAAGAGGGAGACAAGGGTGGAGAGGACGACGGGGAAGGACGTAAGACAGGAGGGAGGCTGAGTGATAGGACCCTTTCCCACGACCCCGGATGTGCCCATACGGTGGCTGAATGCGGGTTTATCCCCCTTGGGACCACTGACATTTGAAGCTGGGTCATTCCCTGTGGTGGGGGCTGTCCTGTGCACCGTAGGATGTTTAAGAGCACACTTGACCTCCACTTACTACATGTCAGTGGCACTTCCTTCCCCATCGCGACAAGCAGAAATGTCTCCAGACATTTCCGAATGTATCCTGGGCAGGGGTGCAAAGTGTCCCCTGTTTGGGAGCTAAACCTCTGAGATTCTGGCTGGCATTGGACATTACAGAAACAGAAGAAAGGGCTCAGTTTGGTGTTTGGATTAACAAACGGAGAAGGAAAAGGAAAATGTGGAGAGAAATGTACAGAGTTGACCTAGAGGAGGTAGGACCCCCAGATATTTGCAGACAATGTGTGTGTGGGGGGGGGACAGGGGAGTGGCACTGATAGTCACAGGTCCTGGTAGAGGGGTTCATATTCACAGTCGCCTTAGATTTTTTTAATCCTCAAAACAATATTCTGGCAGGCAGCACCAAAGTATATTTTTTATTGAAAAAGATATCTTTTGTTTATTTTTTTCCGTAATTCACGCTTTATTTTTATTTTCCAAGCATATTTATTTTGAGAGAACGAGAGCAGGGAAGGGGCAGCAAGAGAGGGGGGGAGAGAGAGAGACAGAATTCCAAGCAGGCTCCACACTGTCAGCACAGAGCTTGACACGAGGCTCTATCCCACGAAATACGAGATTACAAGCTGAGCCAAAATCAAGAGTCATTCCTAATTCACACTTGAAAAGTATCATTCAGGGGCACCTGGGTGACTCAGTCGGTTAAGCGTCCGACTTCGGCTCAGGTCATGATCTTGTGGTTCATGGGTTCGAGCCCCGCGTCGGACTCTGTGCTGACAGCTCGGAGCCTGGAGCTGCTTCGGATTCTGTGTCTCCCTCTCTCTCTGCCCCTCCCCTGCTTGTGCTCTCTTTCTTTCAAGAATAAATAGACGTTATGGGCACCTGGGTGGCTCAGTCGGTTAAGCGGCCGACTTCGGCTCAGGTCATGATCTCGCGGTCCGTGAGTTCGAGCCCCGCGTCGGACTCTGTGCTGACAGCTCGGAGCCTGGAGCCTGCTTTGGATTCTGTGTCTCCCTCTCTCTCTGCCCCTCCCCTGCTCATGCTCTCTCTCTCTCTCTCTCTCTCCAAAAAATAAATGAACCTTTAAAAAAAATAGTCATTCAGGTGAGCTATGGAACTGGACAAGAAAAAAACAAATTACATTTACGTGAATATTTAAGGGAAGGGAGGTTTCACTGAAAATGGTTGGGTGGGTGGGTTTTAGTGTGAGTGAGATTTGGAAAAATGTGTGAGAAATTGTTAACAGTGCTTCTACCTGGAGTATGGGCCCTGTGACAGATGATCTTAGGGTGGCTCTCTCCTTATATACTCATGAATAAATGGTGTATGACTTTTGTAATTTAGAAAAGGAAAATATGTTTAAAAAATGCAATAAACTCAAAAGTTACCTTTAGAATTAAAATCACACAAAATATCTGTGTGTCACCAAGGAGCGACAGTGACGGCCCGTGGAGGCCCTTACGTGGTGAGAATGACGCCCTAGCCTCAGGTCCTTCCTTCAGGGGTTTCTCCTCTAGGACAATTCTGAATATTCCCAGACCCCGTTACAGGCTCGTGGTGATTTGTGTCTGCAAAGCCTAATGGGAACTTCTCTACATAGCGACTCACTGATGTGTTTCCTCTGGCCCATGTGCACCAAGGAGATGTTGTCCTTTCTTGCCTCCTCTTGACTTCCAAGTGATGAATGTGTGAGGTGGAATCCCATTAGTTTGCAATTTTATTTAGGGATATGCAGTAGATTAAATGGAAGGGTATTTGAGGCCGATGACACATTTTTCACATCTACAGACTCTATGGATGTGGCTTTTATTAGATGCCAGGAGTTAGTCCGTAGTATATCAAATTCATGCTCAGGTTTTCCCATTAGCTTCTAACAAGCTAAGATCCAGCTAAATGATACAGGGTGCAGGGAACTGGTTGCCAAATAATGCAATTTTCTCCCCAGATCCATAAAAAAGCCTCTCTGAGACAAAAAGAATGGAAATTAATTGTCAGCCCTTCAACTCAATAATGCAGGGAGGGCCGGCCTGGCGCCCTCATACCTCCGTGTGTGTGGCTCAGAAGCACATTTTTCAGGGATTTGAAATTGTTTATCAAGTTCGAGATTCCCTTCCAAAGGACCTGCTCGTTTAGATTCTTCACCTTTTAAATCAGACTCCAAAGTTCACGAGGGAGCACAGCAGGGTGGATAGAACGTTCCTGATTCCGGGGACTTCATATACTTTGAGAAGTGGTTTGTTCTATTTTTATTCCTCTTTGATGCATAAACTTTGAGTTCCTGCTCCACACAACTCACCCATAAGCCTATGCCACTATTGAAGTCTTTCCTCTTTAAAATAATATTGTAAGTTTTGGGAAAGCTCCACCAAATGGGAGGACGAGACTATTGGCTGCACTGTTTCCTTTTCAAAAGATACCTGGGGGAAAGCACCGACTTTGGGAAATGTCTCCACCGGCTTTGAAGATAGCTGTTGAGCGTTGAACTTGTCTGACCAATTCCAAGCCAGCCAGCTGAGAGAGTGGCCAACCTCATCAAAACTGTACCATCATCCAAAGGCTTCAATTAGTGTTTCATCCAGGAGGTGTGAGGAGTATTAAATGTGCTCCATACAAACATACAGAGCAAATCCATTGCAGACACATGAGCTCCGGGGAAGGAGGCAGAGTCTGTGGGAAGCAAAGCTACTTAGGACTTGGGAGAAGGAAATGTGTGAGGGGTTAAATGGAAATCAATTCATCCGAAGGTTGCCTAGTGGTGGTCTTGCTTCATAGGCAGGAAGGAGATCCGCTGATCATTGATTCTTTTTTTTTTTTTTTTTACAACTTTTTTAACGTTTATTTTTTAGAGAGAGGCAGAGTGGGTCTACGTGCCCGCATGAGCGAGGGAGCCTTCTCCGATTCAGAACAGCATTTGTGAAAACACACCCCAAACCTCCTGTTGAGAAGAACCCAGTGTGTGTTTTAGAGAAAATACCTCTTATTTTCTAAACCACTGGCCTGTTGGCTCGGAGAACCCAGGAGCTACCACTGGGTAGCTCAGTCCCAGTACTCAGAAGGATCCCATGAACTGTCTCCAGACTCTTAACGCACTGGACGTTGGGAGCTGGGAGGAGCGTGAGGGGTGTTGTGTGATTGGGAGATTGCAGAGGGTGCAGACAGAGGGAAGGTCCTTTGTCCACAAAGCCTTGGAACGAGCATGTGCGTCCCGCTTAGAGGCAGCGGTAGAAGGTCTTAAAACCCTCGGATTCCACACGAGAAACCTCTTCAGACCTGAAACACGGGGCTGGCACGAGGTATAAGCTTTTGATCCTTTTTGTCCTGGGATAGTTGGTTCCTCAGGAGTGGGGTTGACTTGTACCTAAAGAGAGCGCTCATTTCTGGATGCTCTTGTATGGTTGGGAAGGGGGGAGGGGCTTTTGTTAAGAATATACTTGAGAAAGCTCATTTTTCCTTTATTAGACTGTGCTAATTCACTTCCCTGGGACGATTTACAGCAACGACTGGCAAGTACAGCTACGGAGGAAGACCAGACAATGAACGCACTCGCATGTACTCGGAGAAACGCGTCCCATGTGGAGATCACATGCTGTGTGCCACGGGCATTTATACCCTTGGCTTTAATTCCTGCAAAGTGGATATTATGCATCTCAGTCGCCTCAAGATCCCACATCCTTCATGTCAGTGGTTTATCCTCATCCCATCCACGTCACAGGCACTGATTGTTGCTGTCATCTGATGCAGGCCATTGTGTCAACGTTTATTTGAACGAGAAACTTCTGGAACTTTGTTGCATCAGAGGGTGAATCATCTTTCGAAGTTGAATTAGGAGTTGTTTATGGAGAGACAAGAACCTAAGGGAGGAATCTGATGTAATTCCTAAATATTTTCTGTCTGTTCATGATCAATGGTCAGTTTTGGACCAACACAATCGGGGTCCAGCAGACTGGATGTGTAAAAGGACCCACAATGCCACACACACACAAAAAGAGTTGTAATCATTTTTTTAAAGATTTTAAAGATTTTGATTTTTAAAAAGGAATATCTACACCCAATGTGGGGCTCAAATTCATGACCCCGAGATCAAGAGTCACATGCTTCACCGGCTCGGCCAGCCAGGCGCCCCTCACCTCATAAGGATGTTTAAATGATCCCCCCCCCCCCCCACCAACTCCCGTCAAATCTTAGGTACCAAAGATCTTGGGTCTGGAAATACTGCAATCCATAGATAATTCTCTGGGCAAGGCTGTTCACAGAGAAGGACAGCAATATTTCTGTTACTGCCCAACCAGCTTTTCCCTTAATGAAGAGTGAGCTTCCTTACAAGTGATGGTGATTGGAGATAAAAATCCATTAGCAAAATAAACAAGCTGATAAACTTCTACTAGACTCTGTGGAGAGCTTTTTTCGTGGTGTCCAAAATTGAGAGCTGATTGCAAATATCATCTGTAATTACTAGACCCTATTACCTGGCCAGGCACTTAAAGACATTATGCAATTGTTTAAATAGAAAGGACCATCCCCACAGTCCTGGTCAGAGCCTAGTGGAAAATGCGCTTTCTTTGATACATGACCCTTAAAACAGCTGAGGGCAGAATCTTCCCAAGCCATGATTGTCTCCCATGTATGGTGTTGCTTTAATCCCAGCCTTAATGACGTGAGCTGAACAATAAGGCAGGATCACCAGACACAGGGTGATGGATTTGACAAAGCATCCATCAAAGGTGTCTACAGAAACTCGTTACCTGTGGTTTCTCAAAGCTGAATGGAGTCCGGTTATTTCGGACGGCTTAAGCAAATATCTGCCATATTTTCCAGATAGACAAATATCACGAATATCTACCTAAGACAGATCTCTGTCAAATTTCCCAGGGGCTTCCGAGGAGACACAGAAGCTGGGCGGCTGGCCCAAAGTCACACTCGATGGGAACACCGGGTGACAATTAGAAGACAGGGCAACCTGACTGGACAAAAAAAAAAAAAACCCCAAGAACCTGTGTCCACCCACAGAAGAGAACCCACGGATGACCGAGGGCAAGAATATCACCGTGGAGGCACCCGGGTGGCTCAGTGGGTTGAGCGTCCAACTCTTGATTTCAGCTCAGGTCATGATCTCACGGTTCATGAGTTCGAGCCTTGCATTGGCCTCGGAGCTGATAGAGTGGAGTCTGCTTGGAATTCTCTCTCTCTCCCTCTCTCTCTCTCTGTCCCTCTCCCCACCCCCCCCATCCACACGAAATAAATGAATATATTTAAAAAATGCCACTGCCGAGCACCATCAGCTGGGCCAAACAGCAGAGCTGTCTAAGATGGGGGGAATTGCTATGCCTGCCATCCTGAGCCTTCTCACGAAACCACAAAGCACAATCTCTTTATTTCCTAACTCCCTTTTTAAAATTTTTTAATGTTCACTTACTTTTGAGAGGCAGAAAGAGACAGAGCACGAGCAGGAGAGGGGCAGAGAGAGAAGGAGACACAGAATCCGAAACAGACTCCAGGCTCTGAGCTGTCGGCACAGAGCCCGACGCGGGGCTCGAACCCGTGAACCATGAGATCGTGACCTGAGACGAAGTCGGACGCTCAACCGACTGAGCCACCCAGGCGCCCCGTTTTGCCCCCCTAACTCTTAGAAAAAGTGTTTTGCCATAAGATGGTGGAGAGAGGTTACCCATAGTCTGGATTCAAGGTACAAGCAGAAGTATTTTTAGATGCAAATCTAGATTCTAGATTCTGTGGAGGTCATAGGCTCTAGATCCCTGTGTCTGGATTCTGTAATGACAGTTGGCCAGGACTGGTCTTAACCTTCCCTTCGACGGTGCGTGCTCCCTGCCTGACACACTCATCACCAATAGGTTTCACCTGCTTATATTATGGGTCCGGAACCCTCCAGGCACTGGACTTTGAGAAACCCCAAAGGAAATGGCCTGTTACTGCTCCTTGTCTCCTCAGTTGCAGAAACTCTTGCTGTGCTGAAGCCCATGTGGTTTTTCCAGACGCAGAGCCTGACGGGGGGTGTCCCAGGGTAAAAAGATGGCTTCCCAGCAGGTGCTATTTGATGACTGTTCCGTGGGCTTCCTGTTGGTGCTTTTCTGCCAGACTGATGTTTTCTTGGGGGGGAGAACGCCACTGCTTTGAATTTTATTATTTTTTAAAATAGCCACCTTTGTTTTGCCCCCCAGGTGAAGCTAATATAATCTCGCCCTCACATCTGTCAAGTTAATCCATTGGCTGTCAACTTGTATTTTGAGTCGACACAAATACGTAAACCACGTCTTTAATTTATAGTGCGCATTTCTTTAACTCACGTGGGACTAAAAGACAGGCTTTGTTTTTATCCCACGGGGCACTCTGTGAGTACCACTTAACATCACATTTGTTCGGTGGGTTGAATAAATCTAACCGCCCGGTGTGCTGGTAGCATTATTAAAATATACTCGGTCTTTGAATCCTACTCGTTCTTCCCAAACTTGGGCAGCAAAAAAATTCTCCTTCGTCAAAAAGAAATACGTAGGCCACTTACTGAAGTGATCTTTGCCCTGAAAACTGAATTGCAGAACGGTCTGACTTTTCTCTTCTGTTATTAAGTGATTGCGTATCTTTTTTTTTTATTTCCTTAAGAGTTCTGCCCCCACAATCGAGCGAAGCCCGGATAATAGGAGTTATAATTATTGCTGCTAAAGCTGTAGGCATCACATCGTGTGACATGTACTCTCCCAAAGGTGATCCATTTCATGAGCAAGTGCCTGTTTTTATAGAGAATTGAGTTTGAGGGGCGCCTGGGTGGCTCCGTGGGGTAGGCATCCGACTCCTGAATTCGGCTCAGGTCGTGATCTCACAGGTTCACGAGTTCGAGCCCCGCGTTGGGCTCTGCGCTGACAGCTTGGAGCCTGCCTGGGATTCTCTCTCCCTCTCTCTCTGTCCTTCCCCGCCGCCCCCTCTCAGGATAAATGAATAAGCTTTAAAAAAATAAAGAATTGAGTTTGAACTGCAGAGGGGCCTGAGGTCTGTGAATTTCCCTAGTTAGGGGACGCGATTTCTCACCAGTTCCCCCATTCTTACCTGGGAGAATTACTGTCTTCTACGGAAGAATGCAAAGGCCATATTGGGGTCAGGATGGGACTCTAAGGTTGACCGAAGAACTTTTGTTGGCAGACACATAGCAGATAACACGAGAGACAGACCGAGGCATAGGCGTCTGGCTGCCCGCCTCTCCCAACCCCTGTGATGTGTCGAAGCTGAGCCCAGTGGATTCAAAGTCCAAGGCTCCCCGTTTTCTGATAAAGTGTCTTTCGTGCGATTTTCACCAAAGAAGGGAAAAATATATGATGCAGTGTGAGAGTATATGCTGCCAGGGACGTCCCCATAAGGGAGAATTTCTGTTCTGACTGTATGTCAAACAGGACTGAGTCCTTTATTTTCAGTCCTACTCGTCTGACAATTGTCAAGGACAGCTGCTGGATGCGGTGCCGGGCTGAGTCCCTGTGAGGAGACCCAGCCTTCTCCCCTGGCTGTCTCTGGTGTGTGGGGGCTAATCTCGGCCACCCAGGAGGATATGCGGTGCCTCCTTCTGGTTGGGAAACAAGGGGGGGTCCCTTGCCTGGGATTCGCATGTGGCCATTACCACTCTGCTCTCAGTGCCCAGGAGGGGGGCTCTGTGCGGGACTGGCAAATGGGAGAGGGTGCTGGGGGCCTCTATTTACAGACTCCCAGACCCCTTGGGGGATTCGTCACCCAAGCATTGTCCACTTAGAACGCCTCGTATGCTGGCTGGCTACTTCTCAGACTTTCTCTGACCTGTCCTCAAGCACCGGGCATCTTTATTCTAGGTGAACAGGAGAAGCTCATTCTGTCAATCACATCTTCTTCTTCGCCTGTAAATAGATCGACACCTAAAATCTTGAGGCGCCTGGGCGGCTCAGTCGGTCGAGCGTCTGATTTCGCTCAGGTCATGATCTCGCGGTCCGTGAGTTCGAGCCCCGCATCGGGCTCTGTGCTGACAGCTCGGAGCCTGGAGCCTGCCTCAGTTTCTGTGTCTCTCTCTGTCCCTCCTTTGCTCACTCTCTCTCTCTCAAAAATAAATAAATAAACATTAAAAAAAAAAAACCAAAAACCCTAAAATCTTAAATGCAAGAGAGCAAAATTCTTACAAGTCCACCTCCTTCCTTTTTTTTTTTTTTCTTTTTTTACCAACCACCCCCCCTCCCCCCCCCGTTCCATCTGGAAAGTTCTGGCTCTATCTTGACTTTGAAATTTCTATTACGCATCTCAAAAGCTGACCATAGAGCTGTCTGATTTTCCTTTGCCTTTCTACTGTAAGTGTTGCCATTTGGACAATAAGCCAGAAATGCCCTCGCTGCTTGGTTGTCAGCAAAAGGACGGGGAATGTGGGGCAAATATCTGGCTTAATATCTTATGTCGCCTGACACAGGTGTGGCTGTGTTACTGCAGCAGGACCACACGCATTTGGAAGGAAGCCACTTCCAACCACAAGGTCTCACGGCCCCCTGACAAATGCTCCGGTCTCTGCAGGGTTTGGTTGACTTGTTGTGTGGCTTCCTCAGAGCAGGAGATACTGTGCTCACCGGAAGAATCAGCTTATATGGAGAAAACAAGATTGCGCCCAGAGAGAAGACAAAATTAAACAAGCCCCTTCCTTTCCCTAGCGTGTGTTGTATTCATTTAAATATTTACTTAGAGCAAATGCATCCTAATGAATTTCCAGTTAAAGTTAAATCAACTCATTAAACCACATGTAAGAGATCAGAAATGTACAATCCATGCTAGGAGCAACTTGCAAATTTCTGCATCTGACTGATTTGGACCCCGGGAAAAATGGCCCCTGTGAAGGTGGGGTTCTTTTTTCTCGGTACCAACAGCCCTGGACACTGTCCAAGGCATCTTCACACTCACTGAGTCGTGAGCAAAGCTGGGGTCAGAGTCCCCATGATTCGGGCAAGGAAGGTGGGGCTGTAAGAAGCTGAACAGCCGTGGGGACCCTCAGCCAGCAGAAAGCAGGAAGCAGAAGAGAGAGAAGGTTTTCGGAACCAGCCTCCCTACCATCAAATGGCAGACCCCCAGGGGATGTCCAATCCCCATCTGCCTGACACTGACAGCGGGATCTATTTCCTGGCCTTTGGGCTCCGTTCCGAGCCTTAGAAAGCCTTTATCTTCCGGCTTCCAACTGGATTTGCCAATGGGAAGTACTAAGCAGTCCCTGGAGAGCAGGAGGAGAGACAAACAGGGCGTCTCTTCCCCGCCCCTTCTTTGAGTTGGGGCCAAGACGTTGGACGCAGTTGTGTCTCTCCAGGATTTCGGCTTCTAGAAGACTGTCTCTCCTCCAGGGCTCCAGCCGTGAGTTCTGGTAACCCTGGATCCTCTTGTCGCCCTTTCAAAACACAGCCTGTGTTCTACTCAACCCAAGTGTGTGTATATAAACATGATGGGGGAAAATATCACCACCTGTATACAAGTTTCAAAGACACGTCCTGTGCGTAAGGATAAATACAACGCATCTCAATTTCTCCACTCGGAACCCCACAAGACATAGCTCACGGAAGGCTTGCAGGAACCAGACTCACAAAGTGTGTTGCCTCAAACTCATAACCTATAATAGGAGGCAGCTCCCCCCCCCCCACACCCGGGTTTGTATTTTAGAACATATACCATTGGCCATGAAAGCTGCGTTCCTGATAACGTTGTACGTGCACATGTGAGAGAAAACTCAGAGAGATCCAGAAAAGAATAAAATAAGGTCACGACCTTATGAAGGTCACAGGGGAATAATACTGGTCCCCAGGTGTTTTAGGAGTTCCCATGACCACCCCCAGTTTTAGAGATTCTCTAGAAAGACTCACAGGAATCAGCATGGAGAGGTACTCCCAGGTAAGGTATATTACATTTATTATTTTTTTGAGTTTACTTGTTTTGAGAGACAGAGAGAGAGACAGAGAGAGAGAGAGAGAGAGAGCATGAGCGAGGGAGGAACAGAGAGAGAGGGAGAGACAAAGAGTCCCAAGGGGGCAGAGCCTGATGGGGGGCTCGATCACACAAACAGTGAGATCATAACCTGAGCCTAAATCAAGAATTGGATGCTCAACCAACTGAGCCCCTGAGCTGTCCCTATTACATTTATTATTATTATTATTATTATTATCATTTTTATTATTATTGGCATAGGTATGATTTTCAACAAAGACACTGGCGGAGCTGTGGGAGTCCACATGCAGGGTCCCCGTGCTGTCCCCTCCCCCTATGAGGGTCCCACAGAGCACACTCTCCGAGCCCAGCTAGGAAAATGCAGCCACACGCATGCCAGTTTCTGCCCAGCGATGCCCATTAGTGACTCCGCACCCAGGGCTCTTACTGGGGCCCGGCCACTTGGGCACCCTCTGCCTGGCACGGACCATAAGGCAAGCAGGCGTTCAGCAGAAACCTTTGCCCAGATAATGCAGACACAGAGACCCCCTCTTGTCAGTGAGCTACTGACACTCACGGCAGGTCAGCAGACGCTGCCCGTTGAGGCCCCGCCTGCAGGCCGTTATCCCATTCCAAGGACAATGGTCTCAGATTCCCTGGGGCAACTGTCTTCCGCGCACCCCGCATGGAGAGCCCACGGTGAGCGGGACCCCTTGTCTGTGTCCTGCCGTTACACTGAGTCCACGCACACCCTAAGTATAGGAGCTCTTACTCAGGGGACCCAGGCACAGGGCAGTGGAACACAGTCGCCAAGGTCACAGAGCTGGGAAGAGGCAGGGGCGGGACTCAAACCCCACATCCCGCTCACGCCCTCCCCCCCGGAGAGCCCGATGGAAGAGGCAGGCTAGAGCCTCCCATCACCTCTTAGCTGGCCCTCCTGGCAAGCCCCTCACGTCGTTGACTTGTCCCACGTAGAAATACGAGGTCTCCAGCCAGCTGTGTGACCACAGGTCAGCTCCCCGGTCCCCACAGCTCCCCGCAGGGTGTGTGTGTGTGTGTGGGGGGGGGTCACACGGGAGCCGAGGTGGTGATGCTCTTCCGAGTCCTGAAGGCGGTGTGCTGTAAGGGCATTGTCTATACTCCCAGCAGCCGGATCGCTAACTGCCTCCCTTGGCGTGTCCAAAGCCGCCTTCCCTGGAGGCCGGCCTCCTCGGCGGTCACGTGTAATCCCAGCCAGATCAATGCAACCTTGTTTACATTCTTATTCCCCTGCTTGGGTCTTTAACAATAAACGTTCTTGTGTTTTTCTCACGTTGCAGGGGTTATGGGGTGTGTGCTCGCTATGTGGATTTCACTGAGCGAGAATAAAAAAGGCAGAAATCAGGCCATTCTCCTTTTTTTTTTTTCTTTTACTTTTCTCCCTCTTTGCTTAAGAACTGAGAAGACTCTGACATTTTGCAGCGCGATGGAAATGCATGAGATGTGGTAGATAAAATTTAGGCAGCATCAGGGTTTTGCAGCCCATCGGAAGTGCAAGCCAGCTAAAGAGCCTTTCCAGGTAATTACGAGTGTGTGACAATAATCTAACTTGAGGCGGTCGAGATTGAGTCCACAGTGATCGCTCTAAAGCAGTTGTAAATACATTAATTTATGGCTAAGTATACACGGTCCCCTGAGCTGCCCGCGGTCGATGAAGCCAAATCCAATTCTGAGAATCCCTCAGAGAAGACGAGCATTGTTGGAGAAGCAAGGGCTTGGGGAATTCGGCGAGTTTAAAAAATATATACGTGGTGATAATTGAAGTCTAAACGGGTTATGGGGAGCATGGTGGTGGGGAGCCCCTTCTCACTCCATAATCCTGAGATTAAAGGATCTGCTGGTCTAGTTTATGTGGTACCCACTTAAGATAACTGTCTCTTTCCCAATACATTGGGGCACAACGTGGCCAATGTCTTTAGGCGAAACTATAGAGAAGGAGGGAAAGGAGGCAGAGGAGGAGGAAGGGGCGGGGAGGAGAGAGGTGTTTTGCTTTCTTTGGAATACAAAAAAAAATAGTCATATTGTGTCTATCCAAATTAGAAGTGCTCTTTCGGGAAGAGGCAGGGGCGCAGTCATTTTATTCCTGGATTTAGTTGATTCTGCAGGTAGTTAGCGCATCCTGTGGAACAGAAGTCATGCGCTCAGCGGAAAGAAATGTAATCCATCCGCCTAGTGCCGCTTCGGGTTCGCAAGCCGGCCGTGTGGATGCGGGCCTGGGAAGCGGGTGAGACGTGACATGTGGCCAAGCTCCCTCACGCGTTTCCTTCGGGTGGTTGTTCCGGTTCCCAGTCTGCCCTTCTCTCGTTGTTGAAATGCCTGCTTACAGGGCTGCGAGATGCCCGGCGTGCGGGATTCAAGACAGGTGAGAACGTTCCACAAGCCAGAGGGCAAGAGCCAGGTTTATCCCGGGGGCACCATAATAACACCCACGTTCCTCGCTGCATCGCTTTAGGGGGGAATGCTAGTCTCTAAAGACAGGGGCTCGCACCCGGTGGCCACATGCTTGGATCACGGACAGAGGGACAGGGGAGTGCGAGAGTCATGGTCTCACCCGAACCTTCTCTTGTCTGACCATGAGCAACCCTTGCGGGAGCCCTGGCCAGCCACCAGCCCTCAGCCCGGGGCCAGACACACACACACGTTAAACACGGCTCCACATCGGACGCGTCCCACCGCCTTCACCCCCACCCCGGGGCCTGCTGGGCGGATCCCTGGAAGGCTCGTGTGCAAAGCTTGAGCTGTGCCATTGATGACCTTTGGAAAACACCCAGGTGCTGTGCTTCTCACCTCTTCTCTTGAGGAGAAAATAGAGGGGGTTCTGTGCGCTTTTTTGCCGGCACGCGATAGAATGTCCAGAGAACGCCAAGGACAGGGAACTCGGTGATCGAAGGCAAGAAAGGGGCCGACGGCTCTGGGCTGATGGCTCGGAACCTGGAGCCTGTTTCCGATTCTGTGTCTCCCTCTCTCTCTGCCCCTCCCCCGTTCATGCTCTGTCTCTCTCTGTCCCAAAAATAAATAAAAACGTTGAAAAAAAAATTAAAATTGTCGCTATAAGTAGAGAAGAAAAAGAAGTCCCCGTAGCCCCCCCTCCCACTGAGAAGCAGTATTAAGTTCCAATATTATTTCCATATGCATATGTATAAGAGGAGACCATAAACATGATTTGTGTCTTTGCTCCCCCTTAGTAGAGCACCGTTAACATTTGCGTGACCATTGAGATGTCTCTGCCAACAGGATTTTTGTTTCCCAAGTTCTTATGTAAGCAATACATCATCACGATAAGAGAAAATATGCAAAATAGGCTGGTAAGCAAAGAGGACATCCCTCCCTCTCTCACCTGCCGGAAGTGTCACTGCTCATGAGTCCCAAGGTCTTCCCATTGACGCATGTGTGGAAGAGGCGGGGGATATTTTGGCGGTAGGACCCCGAGCGTCAGCAGCCAGGAGACGGCATGACCCCGGAGAAGATTCCAAAAGCTCACACGGCCCGGGAGCAAAGAGCCGTGACTGTGCTCACTGCTACAGAGAATCAGAGGCCTCTCCATCTGTGGCCCCCTCATCTGCATAACAGCCACACTCCTGACACATTCTCCAGAGGATGGGATAGAGACTTTCATTCTCAAAACCACTGGGGTGTCCGGGTGGCTCAGTGGGTTAAGCATCTGACCTCAGCCCTGGTCCTGATCTCGCGGTCCGTGGGTTCGAGCCCCGCGTCGGGCTCTGGGCTGACAGCTTGGAGCCTGGAGCCTGCTTGGGGTTCTGTGTCTCCCTCCCTCTCTGCCCCTCTCCTGCCTGTGCTCGTTCTCTCTCTCTCTCTCTCTCTCTCAACAAAAATAAAATAAAAAACAAAGAAGGTGTTTCTTCTGAAGGAATTTCAATAGCAAAAATGATTTTAAAAAAAAATTTTTTTTCCAACGTTTTTATTTATTTTTGGGACAGAGAGAGACAGAGCACGAACGGGGGAGGGGCAGAGAGAGAGGGAGACACAGAATCGGAAACAGGCTCCAGGCTCTGAGCCATCAGCCCAGAGCCTGACGCGGGGCTCGAAGTCACGGACCGCAAGATCGTGACCTGGCTGAAGTCGGACGCTCAACCGACTGCGCCACCCAGGCGCCCCGCAAAAATGATTTTAAAATACGTAAACCCTTAATATTTTTGAACAAAGTTAACATTTGATCATAATAAGGTTATAGGCATTTTATAATAAAAACGAACCTATTTCTTGCCATCCCAAGCCCTGAAGTAAGCAGTCTATAAATGTTAATTTACATAATCTTCATGATGACAGAGTACTGTCATTAATCCAAGTTTACAACCGAGGCCACAGAGGCACAGAGAGGTTAAGGAGTCAGTGCAAGTTCACACAGCCTTCGAGCAGGAAACCAGAACTCGGATTCAGCGTGTGCCATCCTGGGGGACCACGGTTTATGTTGTCGGCCGAGTCTTGCTTCCAATTGGCTGGATTTTCCCAGAGAGGCAGGGTCCGGGGCAGTGGCGGAGTTGGGGTCAGCGTAACTACAGGAAGTGGTCCCATGGGCGTGGGGGGTGGATCTGGGATCTCTCCCATGCATACCCGGCACATTGAAGACGGAAGAACATCCAGCAGGGGAGGCTTCAAATCCGCTCAGGAAACCAGGCATCAGGACCTTCTGCAGAAGCACCAGGAGCCTGCTGTCTCTGAGGGGACCCTGTGGACCCCGGGCAGGAGACCCCAGGGCAGCAGCCAGGATGAACTGGAGACCGGAGGCTTCCTAGATTCTTCCAGATTCTGCAGGTCTCTGTGTTCCTGAGAACGGCAGACAGTGAGGGGGATTTTCCAACAAAACTATCTGGCCCCCTTTCCAGCCACTGCAGGTGCTGGGCGCTTTGCCAGACTGAATTACGCGTAGAAACATGAGGAATGGGCTTTGCTTTACCTCGAGTGCTCTGTGCACTCACGGTTTTAATTTGTACGTTCATGGATTTGCACAGGTGGGTGTAGTCAAGCCCTACCAGTGGTCCCGGAAAGGAGAAGAAAGGAGCAAGCCATCCCGAAAGGGTGTTTGATGAACAAGGATGCACCGTTTCTTGACATGGCGTCTGAACACGGAGACAAGAGGGGTGGCCTGACCTCCAAGAGCTTTCAAAATAGCACCGACCATGAGCCTCCCTCCAGGAAGGACGTGTCTATCATTAGAACCTTTCATTTTGGGTTAAGATTTTTTTTTTTAAGTTCGTGTATTTATTTTGAGTGATGGAGAAAGAGACTCCCAAGCAGGCTCCACACTGTCAGCACAGAGCCTGACGTGGGGCTCAATCTCACGACCCTGGGATCATGACCAGAGTGGAAACCCAGAGTGGGACTCTTCATCACCTGAGCCCGTGTTGAGATTTTTGAAGGGGACCGGAGCAGAAGCCTATGAACTTGGGTCAAACGTAGTGAAATAAATGCAAGGAAAACACATAGTTTACAGACTTTGTCTGGGCTTGGCTAAAACTTGGTAAACCCAAGACGTTCTCTTGGGGCTCAACCGTGTTGCTACTTCTTAGAAAAAGCAATTTCCGTTTTAGTTTTTACACGATGTTAAAAAAGAATCAATCTACATATTTAAATAACGTGACAATGACATTCCTAAACGATTTACTGAAAATTAGATGGAAATATTGAAAATCATTATTTTTCAGTAGTAATCTGAATCTGAGTTCTTTTCTATCTATATGCAAATGTTGGATTCCTGAGCTCCCTTTCTTTCTCTTTTTTTTTTTACAGTATTATAATATTGCCTGTTTCATAAAGTTAAAATTAATGGAATTCTGTTATGATAGGGAGGGTTTTTGATAGCAGGTCTGGAAGATTCATACCTGCATGTAAATGTCACTATCATACGTTCCGTTTTGTCGACCGGAGGCTATGTTTTACATTTCTGATATTTAAGTAGAAGTTATTATTTTAATGTTTTCCCATTAATATGATTTACTGATTCTTAAAAAAAAAATCAGATGTACACATTTTTTTAAGTTTGTTTTATTTTTGAGAGAGACAGAGAGACAGAACGTGAGCAGGGGAGGGGCAGAGAGAGAGGGAGACACAGAATCCGAAGCAGGCTCCGGGCTCCGAGCCGTCAGCACGGAGCCCGACGTGGGGCTCGAACCCACAAACCGTGAGATCATGACCTGAGCTGAGGGCCGACACTTAACCGATTGAGCCACCCGGGCACCCCCAGGCTCACATTTTTAAATAAGCATCAGCTTCTAAGAAGGGAGCCACTGCTCTCTGTACAAGACCTCTCAGGTCTCTTTTCTCTTTGCTGCTTGTTGTTCCCCAGGTTTTATTCGATTGCGTATGTTTTAACTGTAATTTAAGCCTTCTTTGGGAGGGCAGCTTCTTATTAAAGCTGGTCCTCATCGCGTGTCTTTATTTCACTGTTGTCTAGTGAGAAATTATAAAACAATTTGGTGCACGCTGGGAGATGGGAGGTCAGGGAGCAGTTGTGGAGGAGGGACGCTCTCTCTATTTTTAACCTGTGTGATGCAGAGCAAAGCCGATGCGAGCACAGCACGTTTCCAGGGCTCAGGGAGACGGAGAGGGGCCGGAGGAGACAGGGCTGCCCATTCTTGCCAGGGCCACTCCCTGGCACTTGGGTTCAGAAAGAACACTGGGGACTTTGTGTGACCCGAGCAGTCCCTGCAGCCCAGTCCTCTGACTCTCCGGCTGTGTGACCCGGTTGGCAGTTAGGACCATAATATACGCTCCGCATTTTTCTCTCGTCTATTCTACTCGATTGCCCCTCTTCAGCCCCATCCCTCATTAACCTGGGTCCTTCCTACAAGATGATCAATAGGAGAAGAATCCTATCAGCATGAGCAGTACGAGGCTTGCATGTTTAATGACTTGCCTGAGACATCCTTGCTTGTGTCAGCAATGCGTTCATTACAGCCCTCATTTGAATGTAGTCTAATCAACCCCAGACAGGTGCCTCGTTGCAAAAATAAAGAAATAAACAAATACATAAATGGGAGGGAGAGAGAGAGAGAGAGAGAGAGGCAGCAGGTGGGAGATACAGTGTGTCTGTGGTCATCAAAGGGCATGAGTCCTTTCCATGGGTATAGTTTGCGGAAGCCTTCGTAAAGGAATAACAGAACAGCTTTGCATTCTGTTACAATATCTTCCATTGTCATTAATTCTCACTCTTTACTTTTTTCAATGTTTATTTATTTTTGAGAGAGAGAGAGAGAGAGAAAGACAGAGTGTGAGCAGGGTAGGGGCAGAGAGAGAGAGAGAGAGAGAGAGAGAGGGAGGGAGCCACAGAATCAGAAGCAGGCTCCAGGCCCTGAGCTGTCAGCATGGAGCCCGAGGTGGGGCTCGAACCCACGAACCATGAGATCACGACCTGAGTCGAAGTCGGACACTTAACCGACTGAGCCACCCAAGTGCCCCTTAACTCTTTACTTTATTTATTTTTTTTTTAATTTTTTTTTCAACGTTTATTTATTTTTGGGACAGAGAGAGACAGAACATGAACAGGGGAGGGGCAGAGAGAGAGGGAGACACAGAATCGGAAACAGGCTCCAGGCTCTGAGCCATCAGCCCAGAGCCTGACGCGGGGCTCGAACTCCCGGACCGCGAGATCGTGACCTGGCTGAAGTCGGACGCTTAACCGACTGCGCCACCCAGGCGCCCCAACTCTTTACTTTAATAATGTAGCTGTTGGTAAGATTCTGGAAATGGTGGATCCATCTGGCAAAAAATGTGGGTTCTCCTCTGTGGTTATGGCCACGGCCACAATCTTCAGGGACTCTATGCAGCCCAAGCCTCTATCCACGGTCCAGGGTTTTGGCTGTGAGAACCAAAGGAAGGGGGTAAGCCTTCGCTGAATGTTTTCGTATTGGTTACTCAAGGAATGTATGAGAGCGCATAGAAGTAAGGACAGGGCTCTTCAAAGCATAGAGAAGGATGTCAAAGTCTGGGACGCACAATTCAGCCTGTAACGGTGGGACTCATTACCGTGTGGCCGCAAGAGAAGTGTTTAGGGCTCTGTGCTCTGTGGGACCACCTTCTGCAGATCTCACTTGATGTCATTGTGAGTGCTTGTCAGAGAATCTTCTCTTTGGACAGTGACCCGGGAGAAGATCTGCGGTCAAGGCAATGCAGGGACATAGCCCCTTCATTATGGATGTTATATCTTATTTTTTGAGAGATGGTCAGACAAACGGCCAGTGAGTACTCTCTGGATTAACCAGTCCAGTTCTGGAGTCAAATAGCCTCTGAATTCTGGCTCCCGGCTTTTGTGACCATGTAAACTTGAGCATGGGCCTTACATTTTCAAAGCTTTCATGTTTCATTTGTTTTCTTTTTTTCATTATTTAAAAAATGTTTTTGAATATTTATTTAGTTTTGAGAGAGAGAGAGAGAGAGCGAGAGAGAGAGAGCATGAGCGTGGGAGGGGTAGAGAGAGAGGGAGCCACAGACTCTGAAGCAGGCTCCAGGCTCTGAGCTGTCAGCATAGAGCCTGACATGGGGCTTGAGCTCCCGGACTGTGAGATCATGACCGGAGCTGAAGTCGAATGCTTAACCGACTGAGCCACCCAGGTGCCCCTCATTTGTTTTTTATATAGCAGTGACAGTAACCCTACATAGGAGGTGACAATATTGTGATAACTCAGTGAACCACTGTATCTAACACATGGGGAGAGAGATTCATGCTAATTACCTTCATCATCATTAGCAACAAAATACTACAAAAATATATGTGTGTGTGTGTGTGTGTGTGTGTGTGTATAATCTCAAGATACAGAAAGCTTTTTAAGGTATAATTAAGATCAAAAACTATTTTTTAATAGTGATAATTTCTGTATCCTAGTGTAGAAATTAGTCTTTGGGAAAAGCTTCTATTTTGCCCAAGAAAGCAAATTTCTCCAATTAAAAAAGAAAGTAATCATGCTACTGATGTCCTGTGTTAAGGGGCACCTGGGTGGCTCAGCCGGTTAAGTGTCCAACTTCGGCTCAGGTCATGATCTCACGGTTCGTGGATTCGAGCCCCGCGTCGGGCTCTGTGCTGAGAGTCCCACGAGGGGGTGAAACATGGGATATACCGTAAACTGTGTGGTGATGTTATCTGGAGCTGAAACACAGAGGGGAAAGAGCGTCTGGCGCCACATGGAGAATTCCAACATTGCATTTATTCCATTGAATTGGATTCCAACGTTGAATTGCTGAGGGCAGGAACCCATAGTCTGTAGCTGAGATCTACATCGTAAACCACAGGGAGGTAGAAAAATCAACCCAGGATGGAATCCAGAAAGTCAGTGGAAGGAGTGTTTCAAGGAGGAACAGGTAGGTTGGAAGCTGTGCTTTGAAAATGCATCTCTTTGATTGAGGAAGTGGGTATGAAGTCCGGGTACGAAGTCCGGAAGGGATGTTTGAATGAGGGCTGAAAAAACGGGGGCCAGGTTGGACAATGCAGACCGATGGTGGAAATGGTCATCCAAAGGAGTCTTGCTTTGAAGGGGAAGAGTGACGACCAGGCACTGGAAGGGCAGTACGGAGTTGAGGAAGCCTTGTTTTCCTCGATAGTTTGTTGGAATAGAGACACCTGCGTGTGCTCGTGTGTGCGCAGAGGGGAGCATAGGGTTGAGAGGCTGGTGACACAGGAGAGGAAGATTTAGATCCCAGTCGAAGGCTCCAGAGAGGGATGGGAGCCAGTCACGGCAAAGGGACTGACTTTAGAAAGAAGGACAGTCCCTTTGCTTTACCAGGAGGGACAGGGGTTGGGAACATCTACAGGCAGAACTCTAAGTTCCGTAGAAGGAAACTGGAGAACATTCTGAAGGGCTTAATTGAGAGAAGGAAACTGGAGAACATTCTGAAGGGCTTAATTGAGAGAGAGAGAGAGAAGAAAATGTGGCAGGGTTTCTACACCTCACTGAGGACTTGTTCACGTAACACGATGTCAATGTACCCTCGTCCGCGACTTTCTCTAGTGGAGTTTGACCCCTGAGATCCAGGCAGAGAAATCAGGTAATAAGTTTTACTTAAGGCTGTAAACACAAGGATGGGGGGTGGGGGTTGGGGTTGCTTAAAGTATTGCTGAGGATGATTTAGATGCACATTTGCAAGGCACCGACTTAACGGGTGTTTAGAGAAGAGTCAGTCGGCCATCTCCCTTGGTTATTGATGTAAATGTCTATTTTCCTAAAATACTCACATAACAAACGTCTAGCTTCACTCATCCTCCATTTACGTCATCAGAATATTGGGCTAAAAAAGGACGGATAGAGAGTGTCCCTCATAAAGTTTGTACCCACCAGTGGCTTAGCAAAATCTCTAACCTTTTTGGTACGCAGAATTAACTCTGGAAAGTAAAGGGCTCAATTTTCATACAAAGTCCAGGACCTCCTGGTGGGGTAGAGCTGAATATACCCCTTCCTCTACCCTGAGGAACATTTACCCGACACAAAATCACCTCTTTGGAAAAAGCACACCCGGTTAGTGTCCTGGCTCAGCTAAAGGTCATCCAAGGTCCGAGGACTCCTTTCAAACCAACATGAGGTTGACTCCGGCAGTATCCATGGAACTGAGGTGGTAATCTGGAGAAAATGGCCCAAAAAGTACATGAACTCTAAAGAGCGGTAATTTGGAGGTGCCTGAGTGGCTCCATCAGTCAAACCAGTTCAGCTCAGGTCATGATCTCATGGTTCGTGAGTTCGAGCCCCGCGTCGGGCTCTGTGCTGATGGCTCAGAGCCTGGAGCCTGCTTCGGATTCTGTGTCTCCCTCTCTCTCTGCCCCTCCCCCGCTTATGCTCTGTCTCATTCTCTCTCTCTCTCAAAAATGAATAAACATTGAAAAAAATAAAAATAAATACGAATAAAGAACTGTGTTTTGGCACTCAACTATATCCTGCACTTTGACGCCTAAGCAGCCGCTGACAAGCTCCGTTCGCGAATCTGCACAGACGGGCTCCTCAACACTGACACCGTGTGGCCGTGAGGGGCGGTGACACTGGCTTCAGCTTCAGCTTTCGTCCTTGACACTGCAGAGAAGAGGGACTGCTTTTGAACTACACATTAGCACCCACGGTCCTGAAGATGTTCCTACGGGAGGAAATCAAGGCCAACAGTCTGCTCGGTTTTTTGAATGTTATCCATTCTTGAGAGAGCGCGAGAGAAAGAGAGACAGAGCATGAGCAGGGGAGGGGCTGAACCGTCAGCCCCCGAACGGTCAGGGCGCTGGCCTTCTCCACCCTCCCTCATCTCTGTTGTTTTTATTTTGGAGTTTTGTTATCTTAGGAAATATTCCGCAAACTGCAGCTTTGTTCGTTATTGTAACAAAAACATACATTTTAGCACCATGAGAAAAAGAATTTAAATGCACATTAAAACCAGGGGCGCCTGGGTGGCTCAGTCGGTTAAGCGTCCGACTTCAGCCAGGTCACGATCTCGCGGTCTGTGAGTTCGAGCCCCGCGTCGGGCTCTGGGCTGATGGCTCGGAGCCTGGGGCCTGCTTCCGATTCTGTGTCTCCCTCTCTCTCTGCCCCTCCCCCATTCATGCTCTGTCTCTCTCTGTCTCAAAAATAAATAAAACGTTAAAAAAAATTAAAAAAAAAAAAAACTAAAACACCTTCCCCAGTTACATGTAAGAAAGACACCACGCACGTCTACTTGATGAGTCTATCTCCAATGGGATGGAAGGATGCATTAGGAAACGTGTTGTTTAAGATCTGCTTCCTGACTTGACAGGAGATTCCACAAGGGGGCAGGAACCAAGTGTCTGTTTCATCCCCAAACACGTAAGGGAGGGCCTGACAAAATAGTTGGTCCTCAGAAAACACCTGTCACCTAAAAGCTGGATGAGTCGAGAAAGGTCATTTCGCACTCCTCGTAAACACCGAACGTCGTTCCGGAATTCCAGTGCCTCCTGCATTTTGACTCAAGGACACCTTCTAAGTGAACAAGCCAGGGAGAGCTCTTCTTGGAACTGAAATTATTCCTCCAAACTTCTGATGTATGAGAAACAAATACCCAGTTCAATCGCTCGTGTTTGATTGATTGTATGTCTTCAGGGGTAAAAGGTTCAGATAGGCTCTAAAAAAGAAACTCACCAAGGAGCAATTGATTCGCTGCAAATGTACCAGGGGCAGGGCTGGCTCCCGAGATAGTACCGCGCAGTCATAAATTGCACGTCTAGAATTTTCAACTGCAATTCTGTGGCTATTCTGGACTGAGTTGGCCAGCACTTTCCCAGTCGTGGATTGAGTCTCCCAAACCACATTGGCTCCTCCAAGAATAACACGTGTCTGAAGACTTGTTTGTCTGGGGTGAGTAGATTTGGATGTGTTGAGACCCTCCAACTTAGGTTGCCTCGTGGGCAAGGGTTGGTTCGACTGCACTTTCCCAAAGCGAGTCCTACTCAGGGCACATAGGACTCCTTTCAGAAAGGGAAGGGAAATTAGTTGCCCTGTGTGGGTTATGAACTTAGCTATTTATATTCACCTGGTCTTCAGAGATACGGTTTATTTTCCTATTTTCCAAATGACAAAATTCAAGGTTTACGATAGTTGGCACCTGTGTCCATTCACCCGGAGAGCAAGTGACAGGTGTCGAACTTAGGATTGCGACTCTCAGGTCCAAACCCTTTCCATGAGGAATGGTGGCATGTCAGTGCATTTATCAAATCGGGAAGAATGGTCTCACTGCCCAGGGCTGTGCTGAGATTTTTCTGAGAAGGGAAAGCATCAGGCTCCACTAATAAAGTCTTCTGTGGCTAAGAGGGAGGGAGCGGCTGTGGCTTAGCGAGAGCTACGTGTATGCTATTCCTGTTCTAAACCATAATTCATTTCCAAAAGAGCCAACTTCACTCATGTTTGTTCTATTATTCTAGATTCAGGCATTCCCCCCCCCCATTCACTAATTTCAGTAGATTCTTTTTAATCACTCAGTGACAAAAAAAAAATCACCCTAATTATATTATAGAATATACCCTCATTCTTTCCTGGAAGTAAAGATGTGTAGGGCAGACAAAGGATCCTGTTCACACGGCCCTCGGACCTCAGAGTTGGGTATTGACTTAACGAGAGCGAGCAAGGTTAAAAATATGGTCTCCGGGACGCCTGGGTGGCTCAGTGGGTTGAATATCTGACTTTGGCTCAGGTCACGATCTCGCGGTTGATGGGTTCAAGCCTCGCATTGGGCTCTGAGCTGACAGTGTGGAGCCTGGAGCCTGTTTCAGATTCTGTGTGTGTGTGTGTGTGTGTGTGTGTGTGTGTGTCTGCCCCTCCCTCGTCTGTGTTTTCTCTCTCTCTCAAAAACAAATAAACAAACATTAAAAACCATATATACGTATGGTCTCCTTCTCAACGATGGCACACAAAACATTGCATATGCTCCCCTCTCCTGCTGGAAGTGTCCAGATGACCAGGGCTGAAACTGCCGCCTTAGGAATTTCTCCTCCAAACTCCCCTCTGTGCCTTGTCTTGCCTGTTCTCCCATCCACTTCCAGAGCCATGTCGCAAAGACACCTTAAACTCAACTTGTCCAGACCACACCGTCTGGCCCCCCCCCACCCCCCGCAAATCGGATTTTTCTTTTTCTACAGTGTTCTTTGTCTCCGTGAGTGGTGCTGGCATTTGCCTAAGTCTGGAAAGCAGAAACCAGAACACCATCCACGACAAGACCCCGCGCCCCCTCCTCAGTTACCAAGTCATGGCACCGTCACCTCCAGATGTCCTTAAGCCCGTCCCCCTTTCTTCCTTTCAGGCCCCCCCCCCCGGGGCTGCACCTGTGCCCCTGCTGCCCCACCCCCACCCCGGGACCAGCTGGCAGCATCCTGGCTGTTCTCTCCACCTCCGCTTGGCCCCTCCAGCCCCTGTCCACCCAGCAGCCAGCTGTGGTGTGCTGCCTTTCACAGAAGAAGAAAGAGGACCGAAGAAAATGCACGTGTTTCCATACGTCTGCGTAAAAGGACATACGGGAAGGGTAACTCAGGAACTAATGTCACCCGCTACCGACCCAGGGTGGCGGGCAAGTGGTGGCGGGACAGGGGGCCTGGGGCCAGGGGGGCAGGGAGGCGCAGGGCACTTCTCTGACGGTAGCTTTTTGTACAGTTCTGACTGTAAAGCCATGGTAATGTCTCACATATCCAGGAAATAAATAAAAAATAAATAACCGGGATGTGTGTGTATCTGGAGGGGGTGGGGGTGGGGGGACGTCAAAGGGAATACAAACAGCAACGAATAAGTCTAACTGTGCTTTTAATGGATGTTCTAGCCGCATTGAGGCTTGTGGGGAAGAAAATCACCAAAAATAAAACAAACAAAACTGTCTGCAAAATTAACTATTTAATCACAGATCTCATAAGAATATGCAGGAGTGGTATTGGGATGGAAACAAATGACAAGAGAGCGTGAACAAGTTTATGTAATCATGATGATTCCATTTAGCGAGTGACATTTGGGGTGAGCTTTCGATGAGTGAGACTGACTGGATAAGTGAGGACTCAGAACATTCCAGAAAGAAGGGGTAGCAGATGCAGAGACCTCAGATAAACAGTCAAGTGCTTGTTGAGAACTGAAAAATAGCTTACGTGGTTGCCATGCAAACCATAAGAAGGAGTATGGCCTGAGCTGAGGTTAGGGGGGTCAGCAGGGACCAGAGCAAATGAAGGACATACCTTTTGGCCACTTGAGGAATGAGGGCCATTTTCCTTAAAGTAAATCATGAGCTACAGGAGAATGGTAGGTAAGATCTGGGTGCTGTGAAGAAAACCAATTAGGGAACCCAGGGTTTGGGACTTTGGTTAGCTTGGACTGGGAATTACACAGAAGGGCTGGATTTTAGGGAGCAGGCCATGAAGGAGCAGGCCATGATTGCCTGGTTCTGAGAAGAGCACACACCCACTGGAGAATTCTAGATTCTTAGCACTTGGATACAGGAGAGAGTCATTCATTGATACAAAAGACCCTAGAGAATGAGTAGGTTTGGGGGGGGGCGGTTTACGATGAGTTCCATTTTACATGATGAGTCATCCTGATATTCCATTAAATAATAGATATTCCACAGAATATTCCATAGAAGATGGGCGCTAAGGAGTAATTTGTAGCAGGAAATCCATTCATTTAAGTTGTGGTGTTTGGGTACTGACTATGTCTAGAGCACTGTCCTAAGAATGTTGAAGATGCCAAGAGGACCTTGCCATGGATTCTGTGCCAAGAGAACACAGAAGGGGAAATGAGACGAATAATAGAAACACGAGGTAGAAACAGATTCCTTTCTTCTACCGTTCAATAAGAACCTCCCAGTAATAGCATCAAGGAAGCAGCTGAAAGGGCGAACAGCAGAAGACCAGATAAAAATTGAAGGTTAACCTCATCATCTCTTCTTGAAGAGTGAGGAGAAGGTCCAAAGTATTCTGAAGTCATTGAGGCTCATGGGGGAGATAGACTGAATGTTTACATTCTAGAACAAGACCTTTGCTTCCTACCTGTGCAGATCACTCATGGCTGTAGGTTAAGGAAGACATTCTGTCCTGTGTCTTTTATCTGAGCTGATCTGAGTCAGTGGTTTAACTAAATAGTTGCTGGGTTTAAACCAACCTAGTATGATGAACCTGGTTTCCAACTTTACAGTTGGAAAGTTCCAAGAGTGGATTCCTATAACACACATTCAGAGTCTCAATAATAAAGACCCACATTTATTTAAACAATTATAACAAGCTTTTCAAAATGATGGAGAATCTTTTCTTTTAAAAAAAAATTTTTTTTAAGTTTATTCATCTTTGAGAGACAGAGAGAGACAGAGCATGAGCAGGGGAGGGGCAGAGAGAGGGAGACACAGAATCTGAAGCAGGCTCCAGGCTCCGAGCCGTCAGCACAGAGCCTGACGCGGGGCTCGAACTCACGAACTGTGAGATCATGACCTGAGCCGAAGTCGGACACTCAAATGACTGAGCCACGCGGGAGCCCCTCTGTTCTTTTTTTAATAGAGAAAAACTCAAAGTTATGATGTCAAAATACAGACCAGCATAAGTATGACATAAACTGCCTGGGAACAGGAAACGCACATCAACAGCTAATAGTCAACTCATTCTTGAAACCATCTGTGGCATTGGGTTCTTCAAGTTGCTCTCAAGTTTGCTGCTCACCAATCAGAGAAGAAGAAGAAGAAGAAGAAGAAGAAGAAGAAGAAGAAGAAAAGAGCCCCCAGTATTATCTTTAATGTTTAACCAAGGCTGACCCAAAGAAATTTGGGCTAGTTTACCACAATCTACTGCACAACATACTTATCCTCGGTCTCCGATCGCCGTTTTGAATAGTGTATTTACTGCTCACTTTGTAAACAGCTACCATATCTGCCAGGAAGCGAGACTCATCCTTACCCCAACGCGACATATTTACCCCTTGTCCAGTGCACCAAGATAACATGTGGAAAACCCAGCAGGGGAGGAGAGAGAACTTACAGACTATGCTAACGTCCTTCCCTCCTAGTGGCAGAAAACTGAAATACAAATACTGCAGAACGGATTGAAGATTTCTGTCCCAGCATGCTTTTTCTGCAGAAGTAACAAGGCATTAACCAAGCAAATGATGAGAGGTAGTTGGACCGGGTTGTTTCCTTAGTAGATTTAAATTTCTTATGGCCACAAGCTACGGCTCAGAGAGGAACGGAATCTCCAGGAAATTCTAGAAAGAAGAGCGTAAGCTAGTTTTTATTAGAATTCATTTTTTCTGGGGCTCCTGGGGGGTTCAGTCAATTAGGCGTCTGCCTCTTGATTCCAGCTCACATCATGATCTCAAGGTTCTGAGTTCGAGACCTGCATCAGGCTCTAGCTGACGATTTGGAGCCTGCTTGGGATTCTCTCTCTCCCTCTCCCTCTGCCCCTCCCCTGCTCGCACGCATGCTCTCTCTCTCTCTCTCTCCAAAAAGAAGTAAATAAACTTTAAAAAAAAAGAATTCATTTTTCTCCCTGGGCACTTGTTTGTGTGTGAATAGCCAGACAAATATTGGCTTTTCCTGCATGTATGAGAATGACCTTGGGGTTTCTTCAACTGTATGTTTTACTGTACGTTTTGCATTGATTTATACAGAAATACTGGCTCGTCAACATGCACTCCGGCCACCTGTGTAGGAACTCAGTCAAATTTGTGCTTTCTTGTTGCTTAATCCCTTTGCTTGCAAATAGAAGCATTTGTCCTTACTTCACTTAGTTTTATAATGTGACTTGCTTTTTCGTTGCCAATATCTTCTGAGTCTGCAGTACTGACATTTGCTTTTATAACACCACAAATAAGGAATAAAAATCCATTTGCCAGTACTTTCTGTGACATTTCTTCTCCTGTTTTGTACCAATATTCACTTAAGCCAACATATTTCTTTTATTTATGTGATTTTATACATTTTTTTCAGAGCTAATGGACTATTATTTTATATTCCAATCAGTTTCCCACTCCATTCCAATATAGATTATGATGTATTTACATGGGAAGAATAACATATTTTTTTCTACAAACCTCTTTAATATCACTTTCAGTGAATTCACCATAAAAATCACTCAGACCTTCCGACAAATATTCCACATTAAGTAAGGATGTTTTATACTCTGATGTGTCTAAAATGCTGGCAATTTGCTGCTTCTTAAAAAGGGGCCCTGAGTGAACAAAACTGAAACCAGCATTTGCTGAGCATAGATGCCTGTCTGTGCGAAATGTTTTCTTTCTTTTCTTTTTAACTTTTTAAAATGCTTTTATTATTTATTTTTGAGAGAGAGAGCGTGAGCAGGGAAGGGGCGCAGAGAGAGGGAGACAAGAATCTGAAACAGGCTCCAGGCTCCGAGCTGTCAGCACAGAGCCCGACGTGGGGCTCGAACTCACAGACCATGAGATCATGACCTGAGCCAAAGTCGGACGCTTAGCCGGCTGACCCACCCAGGCGCTGCTGAAATATTTTCTTTACCTTCCCAAACACCTGAGGTTATGTTGGACCCCAGAAACTTGGAGTGGCAGCTCTTCAAAGGGGACACCCAGACCCCAGCAGAAGGAGCACAGCCAGCGGTTGGTGTTATCTCGAGGGCATGGAGAGGGTCCCCGCGGAGCAGAGACCGAGACCTCTGGGGAAGCAGCCTGCCAGGGGAGGCTGGTGTCAGCTCTGTGATGAGGCTGGTTCTGGGAGTGTGAAAAGAAGCTGGATATTAGAACCCATTACCCTCGATGGACTGCAGGGCCAATGCTGGGGTGGCACTGCGGGGGACAGCGGGGGAGTCCGGAAGGAGCAAGTCTCCTTCCCCATCTCTGCTGCTACAGTCTCTCTCTAGTGGCCCCTGTTGGCAGAGCCCAAAAGAGGGGAGCTGGCAAAGCAGAGATGCGGTTTGCAGAGCCCCAGTCCTAGTATCACAGAGAAGCAGAGATGCGGTTTGCAGAGCCCCAGTCCTATTATCACAGAGAAGCGGAGATGCAGTTTGCAGAGCCCCAGTCCTAGTATCACAGAGAAGCGGAGATGTGGTTTGCAGAGACCCAGTCCTAGTATCCCAGAGAAACCGAGATGCGGTTTGCAGAGCCCCAGTCCCAGTATCCCAGGGAAACAGAGATGTGGTTTGCAGAGCCCCAGTCCTAGTATCCCAGAGAAACCGAGATGTGGTTTGCAGAGCCCCAGTCCTAGTATCCCAGAGAAACCGGGATGCGGTTTGCAGAGCCCCAGTCCCCGGTATCACAGAGAAGCAGAAATACGGTTTGCAGAGCCCCAGGCCCCAGCATCACAGAGAAGCAGAGATGCGGTTTGCAGAGCCCCAGGCCCCAGCATCAGAGCATGGATTGATGGTTCTGGAACTGAGGCATAATGGCTTAATAACTGGAAAGATATTTCTGACAAAACTTTCCTTCCACAGTAGAGATGAGTTTTATCTCTGCCGTGTCTTAGAGACCAGCCCATAAAACATTCCAGATTGTTCTGAAATCGATGGCGAAGCAGTGAGACGGGGCCAGCATTTCCTGACATTGTTCTTTGTCCGCCCTGCCTCATATCGCCCCCGGACAGCTGCGCAGCGGGTGTGCCCTTCCCTTGCTTCTGCTGGTGGAGAAGCTGAGCTGGAGGTGGGGGCAGGGCCAGCCCAGAGCCTCCGGGGGGGCCTACCCGAGCCTGGTTCCTATCGGGTCCTAGGGAACATTTTGCTCCCTGACCTCAATGCTACAGAACCCAGGATCGGGCCCTGCAGACTGGGTGTCGCCTACTTTTGCCTTTTCATACCACCCGCGGTCCTGCGCCGGTGGGCGCGTGCCAGCGTCCAAGGAACGAACGAATGAGTGTCAGGACCCAGACAGCTGCCTCCGGGATGTGAGCTCAGAAGCCAGCTTCCCCGGGGGCTGAATTTACCCGAAAGTTTGTTTCTGCGCTTGTAGAAGGGGTGTAAGGAGAACGCCTACATCGAGGGCTTTCGTGAGGATTAAATGAGTCAATCCAAGCCTTACGCTTAGAAGGGCATCCACTTTAACGCTCAGAAATATTATGGTTGTTACAAGCTAGAAGGTTTTTATCTCATCTTTCCGAATCTCAGTTTCTTCTTTGGTAACGTAGACTAATATGAGGTCATTTTACAGCATTATTCCATCCGACCAACGGTCACGAGTCGCGCGCTGTGCCTGGCGTGGCTCAAGGTGCTGGGAAAGCAGTCTTGGATCCGGTCCTGGAAGGCGGGACAGGGTGACCTTGGGGACAGATAAGAGGCAGGTAAACAAATACAGGAACAACACCACGAAACCAGGAAAGGCCCATAACGAGTGCTCAGTAAATAGTAGTTATCTCATCGGATGGGGCTTCGGATAAAATAAATCTTCACCCAGGAAGAGACACAGGCGGACACAGCGGGGTGAGGATCTGGAGGAAAGATAGATCAGGCACTTTGTGCGTGAGGCACGCGGAAATGCTTTGTGCCACTCTCGCCGTGGGGTTGTGGATCAGGACATGCATTCAGTCTGCAGCTCAGAGAGGGGGACGTCCGGTGCTGAAAAGGGGTGCTCGGGGGGGGTCCAAAGTGCAGATTCTGAGCCTGCCAAGAGGAGGGAGAGCAGGGCACCTCCGGGCACGTTTTTACAGCCCTTTACGCGGCTTTGTTGTTCACTTGATCCTCTAGGAGGAGGGAAAGGTAACTGAGCCCCATTCATCAGCCGGGCATAACGGGCTCCGGGGTGAGCTCAGCATTCTGCGGGTTTGTGTGCGTGTATCTGAGCTGGAGAGAGGGTGGGGGAGAGAAGACAGAGGAAGAGGAGGGGGGCAGGGGGGAGGGGAGGGGGGAGGAGGGGGAGGGGGAATCCCTGCTACTTCAGGAGGACCAGACAGCCCATCCCTACTTTATAAGTGCACCTGCTTTTGAGGTCATGCTGGGGTTAACCGAATAAAAGGAACCTTGGGAAATTACCGATGATAGCGTGTTGTTAAAACAGCCCTCTGCCCCCCCTCCCCCCCCATCCTGTCAAAACCCACTCTTAGCTAGCCCCCCCACCCCCCAAGGGCTGCTGAAGTGTGTTCTCCGAGGCCTTCAACCCAGCCGGTCCCGAACTCTCCCAGGATCCATCCTGAGCGTCCCGCTTTCGTGCCTCGCGCTGTGTGCCTGACTTCGGGCACAAACGTGGGTTTTCAGTTGCACGGATCTCGCGCTTTTATTCGCATTCAGTCGCGAGATTGTACGTTTTCTTTTCTTCCCCCGAGACTTCTCTGCTCAGGACGCCCTCGGTTGCCCCCGTGACGGAGCGATGGTGGATGGTGACACAGGACACAGTGGGCTTCCCTGCTGAGGCTGGACTGAGCCTCCCGGGGAGGACGCAGGCCTAAGAAAGCCCACCCGGGGGCCACAGGCCTGGGGAGGGGGGTGCACGGAGGGGCGGCAGCACGGAGCCCCGAGGGGAGGGGTCTGGCTCCCCTCCCCCAGATCCCAGGGGAATAGAAAGGCCCAGACCCGGCTGAGGCTAAACAACCTCGGGGAGCCCAGGCAGGCGCGGAAACCGCGGGGAAGGTGAGGGTCGTTACGCACGCACGCCTGACGCACAGGCATGTGTGCACCTGCGCGGCTGTAGATCCCCGTTCACACTCGCTGTTTCTGCTTCATTCTTCCCCCTCTAGTGCCCCGAGGCCAATGAATGCGAGTTTTCATTCCGGAAGTGACGAGCCTCCGAGACAGCAGAGCGATTTACAAGGGCGACACCCGACCGCCTGCCTGGAGGAGGCGTCGCGGGTGGGGACTGGCGGGCCCACGGAATTTCCCCGCGGAGGGGCTGGTCAGGCTGCCCAGAGGTCACAGCCCCGGCGACAGCAGCCCCGCGCCCCGCATCTCCCCGCGGGAGGGGTGGCTCGCCTCTGTGGCGTGCGCGGCACCTGTTCGGCTCGGTCGAGGCGGGGAGGGTACGTGTGTGGCCAGTCTGAGGGGTGGGGACGGGCCTGGCGCCCCCGCCGGGAGGGACACGAGGGTGGGACCAGGTCTAGCTGCGGGAGCCGAGCGGCGGCAGCGAGGACTGCACAGGTGCCCGGCTCGCCTCGCACGTGGGTCCCCTGGCGTTGGCGCGCCGCAGGGGAAGGTGAGGCAGGGGCGTCTTTCTGTCCTTCTGCGCTCCGGGGATGTCCCCCCCAGACTTCCAGGGGCGTCCCGGCGGAGGGACCTGAACTTGGGGTCGGACTGGGGTCTCTGGTGTGCGGGACGCCCCATCCCTGGACTAGAGGACCCTGCTGGGCTTTGCGTACCCCGTGTCCCCCTACCTGAGGCCACCCGAAGACCCAGTGCCGATCTCTGGGCGACTGGGAGAGAGGGAACCACGATGGGGGTGGTGCACAAAGTCTGCTCGCCCCCATACTCTTGGGGGCAATGGGACTCAAAGTGCGGAGCCCAGATTTTGCCCTCCCTTTTCCCAAACCCTGGGACCCCACCTGTGTCTCACCCCATTTCGGTCACACTGGCACTGGGAATCGTAGCGGTGAACTGGTCTTTAGCCTTTCCCAGCCCTGGGGCCCAGAGCGCCCACCTTGGCCCCAAGAGGACAGCTGCTGGCCCTGGGTGGGAGGGTCTCCCGAGCCCGGCAAGACCCTGGGGGTTAAATCCCCTTCCGCGCAGTGCAGGCTACCCCAGTCTTAGCCCCAAAGCCAGATTCTCCAGGCACTCTCTCTCTCTCTCTCCCTCCAGCTGCTTTGTTCTAAAGCCCTTTCCGCTCAACCGGAAACTTCTTAGGAGGGGCACGTGCCAAGTCAGATTTAAAAAGTAACATTTGCTTTTCTTTTTTTTTTTTTTTTCAACGTTTATTTATTTTTGGGACAGAGAGAGACAGAGCATGAACGGGGGAGGGGCAGAGAGAGAGAGGGAGACACAGAATCGGAAACAGGCTCCAGGCTCCGAGCCATCAGCCCAGAGCCCGACGCGGGGCTCGAACTCACGGACCGCCAGATCGTGACCTGGCTGAAGTCGGACGCTTAACCGACTGCGCCACCCAGGCGCCCCACATTTGCTTTTCAAAAGTCATGCACAGGCTGGACTTCTAGGGAGAGGTACCCTCCTTGAGGCTGCAGGTTCCCCCAAGCGCCTAACTGGATGTTCAGAAATGTTTTCTACAGTTTTAAAATAATGCTGTTTCCTTTCAAGGGTTCCGGATGGTCAGGGATGGGGGTGGGGCGGGGGACCCCTCCCATTTCTCTCGTATTTGAATGACAAGACTGACAGCCAGGACCAGGGTGCAGGATAAGTGGAGGTGAGGGCACAGTGACCGGGGGGTTTGTGGGTGAGGTGGGCGGGGACAGGGACCTGAGTGAAGTCAGGGACCAGTGTGGTGGATATTTGGGCAGAGGCTGACCAGGTGGAGGCAATCGTTAGTGCAAAGGCCCAGTGGCCGGAACAGAGTGAGAGGAGAGGATGGGAGGTGGGGGGATGGGCTCGGGGAGGAGGGCAGGGACCCCACCATGTTGCTGGGAATAGGCCGTGTGTGTCCCAGAGTGGACGTGTCCTCATTCTCCTTTCCTTCCTGTCTTCCTCGGGAACAGAACTCCTGATGGTCAGCTGGGTGGTCAACCACCCAGAAAAACCACCGTCTCGCCAATCTTCGGCAACTGCGTGAGGCCCCGTGTCTGGCTCCCAAGTTCTGCTGTGTCAGAAACACCTGCAGGTTCCAGGGAGTTATTCAGTGAAGAAAAGTGCTCTCATTGTCCCTCTGTCATGGCTGAAACGTGGACCGTGCAAGGGGGCTCCAGCAGCTATTTTGGGCCACGAGGTATTCTTGAGAATGGAAGCTTTGGAAGCTTTGCACCTGGCACACCCCAGCCCAGGAGCAAGTCTCCGTTCCCAGTGGCTGGGGCGCCAGAGGAGGGAATATGGGTCTTCAGGATCGCCGAAGTGTCACCCGGCCCTGGGCTGATGGCTCCTGAACCCAAATCTGGGTGATACCCCGTGGTAAGGACTTTGCTGCCTCTTACGCTACCTCGCGTAGAGCCTGACTGATAGCGTGTATTTCGCAGATATTAGATGTTTCCTGGCGAGAAAACTAAACGTGCCGTAGCTTGCATGTTCACGAGGAGAGTCTGACACTCTTGAGAAAGGGGTATGGATGCGAGGTAAAACTCGTCAGGCATCTTTCTTCAAGTTCTCGTTAAACTTGGGCCCTTGCCATTTTAGACGTTTATGAGTCATCATAATACAAGAGCTATGCTTCTTGAAAGGACGCTGCGTCTGTCAGAATGCTGCATTTGTGCACAGCTTTTTTTTTTAAGTTTATTTATTTTGAGAGAGTGAGAGAGTGGGACGGGACGGGGAGGCAGAGAGAGAGAGAGGGAGAGAGAGAATCCCAAGTAGGCTCCACAGAGCCTGACCGATGCAGGGCTCGATCTCACAACCGTGAGATCGTGACCTGAGTTGAAATCAAGAGTGAGACGCTTAAGCTACCCAGGCGCCCCTTGTGCACATCCTAAGATAAAAAGTCAGGGAAAAATGTGTTTGGGAGAAAAAACAATTGTTTGTAATCTAAGTATCTAGAAACATTTTGAATTACAAGTGAATGACGGTCTTTTAAATACCCTGTATCTATATCTATCTATGGTCTGTATATTTCCACTAAGTCGTTATAGAGATGGGCAATTGGCCCCGTTCTGAGATGGTCCCAGAAGACTCAAGAAAATGTTATCCTTGGAAGAGTCAAGTTGAGAAAGTCCTTCCTCAGTTTACCGGACAAAGTCCAACTCATCCTCATGGGGTAAGGTCTTCCCCAAACTACTTCTTCAATTTCATGGTTCTGTTGTGCTGCTTATCGCTTGATCCACTTGCCCCAAAGAATATATTCCAGAACCAAGAAACTGACCCTCTCTCAGAACCTTTCTGCAGAGGCAGATTGGATTATCGCTCCTAATTCTTTACTCTCTTTCTGTGTTAGAACGGACGTCCTTTGTCACATGAATTTGCGATTTCTCCCACTGGAGGGTTCAAGGTATGGATGTTGGCCTGTCCACGTGACGTGTTTCGGTCGATGGAATGTGGCAGAAATGGCCTGGAAGCATTGGTAGTGGGTGGTTGTCCTGGGAAAGTGGCCGCCATACTTGTAGATAAGAGAGGCAGGTAAGAGAGGCGACAGGTCTATGGAGACCACACTCTATTGGAGAATAACAGCTGAATGTTGTGGGCTCCTGACTTATTCTGGGTTTTTAAACTCATCCTCAGGCTGACCTTCACCATGGTAGCATGAGGCTTTGGAGGCAGAAAGGGTGAGGACTGGGCCCTGATGAGAAGCATGAGTTTTCCCCCCTTCGTATAAGCATGACTTTCTTAGATGTGAGCTCACCTGTAAATGGCCGCTTAGCTTTGAGCCATCTTCTGCCCTTGGCTTTCTTGACTTTCGCCCTGGCGGGGGTGTAGTACAGGTGGTCGGTGCCCTGTCCCTTGCCACCTCCCGCTATAGTGCCCGTAAATCCACTCATCTTACCAAACTTCCTTTCATCGCGGGGTGGCCATGCGACTCAGTTCTGGCAGAGCTGAGTCAGAGTGATTGTCACAGCTTCCAGACAGTCATTGGAGGACACTGGTGACAAGCCTGTGCTTCCCTGACAAAAGCAGAACTGGAGCTTCCCTCTTCTTTCCCATGAAGGCGTGGTGATGGCTGGAATGGCAGCAGCTGCGTTGTGGACATGAGTTGCTGAGCATGAGAATGAGAAATCACCGTCGAGGGTGCCAGCGATGAACTTTGGAGAGGGCCCCGTCCCTTGACTTCGTTGCCAGGACACAACACCACTTAGAATTGCCTGTGCCTAGATTTTCTGTACTGGGAGGTAGTTCAGTGTCTTCGTTGTAGAAGTCGTTGTTTAAGTATTTTTGAAGGAGGGTCAAAAACTGTGGTAGCGCCTACAGTACCTAATTTCCTAGGTTCTTCATAGGCCTCTGAGAAGTACAAGAGAGGGAGATACGCTACCTCTGACTTATGTCAGGAGGCAAGAAGCAAGACACCTGGAGGGAAACAGAACGCTTGGAGGAGGTAACGCACCATGACCACGTCTCTCCAGCTCGGCTGTTCTGCGCTTGCTCACCAGAGAGGGAGAGACAGAGCATGAGCAGGGGAGGGGCAGAGAGAGAGAGGGGGAGAGGGAGAATGTGAAGCAGGCTCCGCTCTGTGAGCACAGAGCCCGATGTGGGACTGGAACTCACAAGGTGAGATCGTGACCTGAGCCAAAACCAAGAGTGGGACGCTTCATGGACTGAGCCACCCAGGCGCCCCTCTTCCGGGGCCTTTCTTTGAGTTCAGCTTTCTAGATTCCACATAAGTGAGATAATAAAGTATTTGCGTTGCTCTGACTTCGTTCACTTAGCTGCCCTCAATGTTCATCCCAGCTGTAGCCTAAAAATAAATGGCAACTCTGTGATAGATGGGGGAGGGGGGGGTTGGCCAAAGCTGTGGTGGTAAACATTTCGCCGTAGGTAAGTGGATCAAATCGGCACGCGGTAGCATGGTAAGAAATGGAATTGGTTGGCTGTGTTACTCGGAAGTTCAGAGAACAGTAGCTTCAGGTGTGGCTGGATCCAGCTCCTCGAGCCCTTTTATCAGACCTGCTTCTCCTTGTCTCTCAGCTGTGTGTTCCTCTGTGTTGGCTTCCCTCTCAGGCCAACCCTCTTCAAGGAGCAACCCCTGACAGATCCGCACTCCTCTCCTCACAGAAGTGGAAGGTGCTCTTTTTTGCTGCTCTTTGGAGCAGTTTCGGGGAAAGTCTTGGATCTGGCATTTTTCCCCGAATTGTCTCACACCCGTCCCTGAATCAGTCACGCCAGCCAGAAGGTAGAATTTTCTGATTGGCCAGTCCTGAGTCATGTGCTCTCTCTAGAGATGTGGGTGGCATTGGTTCCAAACACGCCGGGAGAGACAAGAGCGCAGCTATGAGAGTGGCTGGGATGATGGCCTCGGGGTGGGCCTTCCTGTGTCAACCCAGATGCATCACGCACCGCTCCCAGGTGGGCATTTTTCAGGGGGACGCCCATGGCACGGGCCCCTGTCCCCATGCCCGGCACGCAGTAGGTGCTCAGAAACCTTCTGCTGAATGCAAAGCTGTTGAGACAGAGAGGACCGTGCGGGTACATATGTGTACTTTGCATTTCATATAAATCGGAGAGAATGTCTTGGAAAGCAAACTTGTTACTTATGCTGGCCATTTGGAGGACGGTGTTGAACTTTAAAAGTGCAGTCCAGAAGACGAATTGGCACATTTTAAATTTGTTTTCGTAGTATTGTCGGAAAATTTAATCACAGACACAGTTGGGTGTCTCAGTGGTGGCTCAGTCGGTGAAGCATCGGATTCTTGATTTCAGCTCCGGTCACGATGTCACAGTTTGTGAGTTCGGGCCCCGCCTTGGGCTCTGTGCGGACGACTCGGAGCCTGGAGCCTGTTTCGGATTCTCTGTCTCCCTCTCTCTCCGTTCCTTCCCCACTCGCCCTCTGTCTCTCTCTCAAAGGTAAATCAACATTAAAAAAAAAAACTTTCAAAAATAAGAGAAGAGGAGTTTAATCAGGCCTTGCCATAGACTGAATATTTGCGTCTCTCCAAAAATTCTTATGTTGAAATCCTAACTCCGTAGGTGGTAGTGTTAGGAGGTGGGGCAGAGGACTCATGAGTAGGATTAGTGTCCTTATGATAGAGACTCCAGAAAGATCCCTCGCTTCTTTGCTCTGTGTGAAGACACAACGTGAAGACGGCCTTCAAGGAAGCAGGAAGGAGGTTCTCGCCTTGACCTTGGACTTCCAGCATCCAGACCTGTGAGAAATAACCATCTGCTATTCAAGCCACTCAGTCCTGAACAGCACTTTTGTTCTAGCAGCCAAAACTAAGAAATCAAGGTGGGGAGATCCTTGATAAACTGGTGTCGTAGGCTGGGGACCCAGAAGTCCAAGGCTGAAGAGACGGAGGGGAGAAGGAGCACAGAGAGTCCTTTGGAGTGGAGTCTGACTGAAGTGTGGTCAAGGACGGAGTCCTTGCCAGAAGTAAAATGGAAAGACCAGAATCCAAGCCTTAGCAGCAAGGCCTCAGCTTGTTTCCCCGATTCCGCGATTCTGAGTTCCCAAGAACAGTGTATTTTCATCACTTTCCTTCTGGTGCAGGTGTCCTGGCCATACAGCTGGCACAACAGGTAGGAAAACTTTATTAAAGGCTGATTTACTATAAATGGGAATATTGCAAGTTGTAGCCTTGACGCTCTTCTATCAAAGCATTATTAGTCAAAAATTATGTTGTCTATGGCACCACAATCCATATATATATATATATATATATATATATATATACACACACACACACCCTAGATATGCCGGTATAATTAAAAGCATCTTTCTAGTGAATTTTAAAGCCTCCAATTTTCTCAGATTCTACTTTGCAACTCCCTACACTTGGTAACCAGTCTGTCAAGCATAATAAACATTTTGGGCTGGAAGTATTTAATCCCGTGTGAATGGGCTTATCAGAATGTCTTAGGAAGACAATATGCGACTTCCCAGCAAAGAAATGGCTGCAATTAGGCGGTAATTAGGCAGTGCCTTGGTACTACGATTTTGAAAACCTACCAGGCTAATCCCGTGATAGAGGAAGTCAAGACGTTGTAACTAAGGGTTAAGAACGTGGTGACATTAGGGGATGGGGAAGTTGTGGAAAGACGTTGGCTCAAGACCCGTTTGACCGTAGGGTCTGATTCTGAAATCTCAGGGTCCATTCGTGCTGAGAAAGCAGCAGCTTTGACACGTGACTCAGTGGACACTAGAGTGTTTGGCTGTGGTTACCGAAGTCCTGGGAAGGGTGATGCTCTTGGCTTTATGGTGCCCTCATGTGTTTGGTAGCACTAGGCTTGCACCCTCTTGGTGTCTGGGGATTGCATTCCTTAATTCTGCATGAGCAGAGGCAAATGTCTTCAGGGTAGAATTAAGTCACTTTGTTATGACTTGCCAGGAAGTCATATCTTGCCTTTCTACCAAAGGTCACATGATTTGGCTTTCTCCTTATTTATTTATTTATTTATTTAATGTATATTCATCTTTGAGAGAGAGAGAGAGAGACAGAATCTGAAGCCGGCTCCAGGCTCTGAGCTGTCAGCACGGAGCCCGACACGGGGCTCGAACCCGTGAACCATGAGACCATGACCTGAGCCAAAGTCAGACGCTTAACCAACTGAACCACACAGGTGCCCCACTCCTCCCCATCTATTAAGGAGCCGTCACTTCTGACCATCCTTTTGAATAGGAGCAGAGCGTCTAGAGCACCTGATCTTTTGAAGAGATTTGAAATCAAAAGAAATCCAACTTATTTTATCCTAAATTTGGGAATCGCCCGTCCAAATGACGCTGTGACTCAGAACCATGTTGCAGACAAATGGGGCAAGCTTTTGAGTTGGATTTTAATAGTCTTGGTGGGGGGAAAGTCAGTCAGGATGTTATGGGCTATTTAGGGGAGATTTGAATATGAAATATAATCTTTAGGATCTGGAGATTCGTCTGAATCTGGAGATCAAAGATGTGCCTAAAACAGGAGACCCATAGAGACCTGAAATACTATTCTGTCCCCAGGAGGAAGGAGCAATGACTTTGAGATTGGAGATCGGAGATGGAAACTGGTTTCACCCACTCTTGACTGGTGGAGGTGCCATGTTGGATAGTTCCATCAATGAAAAGATGTTTCAGATTACTTAGCAATAGCCGTCTTGGGAAGAGACCACTTCAGGGTGACAAGGAAAGGTAGCTGGTGGAGCCTCAACCAGTTCGCCCCCCCCCCCCCCCCGCCCGTGATCCTCTCCGCCATTGGGAAGGCAGAGATTCAGATCTGGTTACAGTTCAAGGACCGCCTGGTAAGTGGACTTTGGCATCAGACCTAATGGTTCATCCAGACTCTACTGCTTAATTAAGTAGGACAATGTGGGCAGGTCACGGACCCTTGGAAAGTCCTTGTTGGAGAGACGAGCCCTGGGCTGGCATCTGGGAACTTGGATTTTGGGAGGCTGCCAACCATTCCCTAGCTGATGAAAACGGCTCATCTTGCCTAGACGGTGTATAAAAAAGAGGGTTTATGCTCAACATGTGCCTTCCTCCTGGGAGTCTGGGTTTAGGGGACACCTCGGTAGACAGGGTCTACGTGGCCAAGAGCCACTAGAAACTCTTGGTGCCGAGGCCCCAAGTCTCCACTGGGCTTCTCTGAAGCATAACGTACCTGTTGCTGCCTGTTGGTGGCTGAGGAAGACTGTGCTCTGTGCGACCATCATGGCAGGGTGAGGGTGGGGGAAGCCAGCACACAGAGTTCCCCAGACTCCCCCCCGCTTCTTCCTTTATGATCAAGATGTGCATCATTCCTGTGTCGTGGGGCCCGGGTGCTTGGTGGCTCAATCGGTTGAGCGTCCGACTTCGGCTCAGGTCACGATCTCGCGGTCCGTGGGTTCGAGCCCCGCGTCGGGCTCTGCCGACAGCTCGGAGCCTGGAGCCTGCTTCGGATTCTCTGTCTCCCTCTCTCTCTCTGCCCCTCTCCTCTCCAAAATAAATAAACATTAAAAATAAAAGTACGTCTTTCCATCTGGAATGGAAATCACCTTGTTAATGGTCTCACGTGCTGTCATGGAAGTTTCATGAAAGAAAGACACGACTGGTCTGTCTAGGCTGCCTGGGTAAAGCCAGCACCACGAACAGCTCCTGGCCAGTCGTCAGAGCTCAGTCACCATGTGATGGGTCAGTGGCTGATTGAGCAGACTGACCGTTCTCTCGAAGAAGGGGCAGTGTAGTACAGTAACATACTTTGAGAGCAAGCACATCCACGTAACTTTTATTGCTGTATATCATTATAACTGTTCTATTTTATTAGCGTTGCTGTTAATCTCTCGCTGTGCCTAATTTATAAACGAAACTGTATCGCAGGTGCGTGTGCTTAGGAGAAAACCTCGTGTAAAGGGGGTCGGGTACCATGTGGTCTCGGGGGTGAGCTGGGGTCTCAGGGGGGATACCCCGGGGGGGGGGAGGGGGCAGCTGCATGTTGTTTTAGAGCCCGTGAGCAGAAAGCAGGTGCATGGGGAGAGAATCGCGTCTGACAGGAGTAGGGTGGACAAATCAGCCAGTGTAGAGGGGAGGCTGGAGGGAAGGGTGGGCTCCCATTTGGGACAGGGGACAGCAGAGCCCTCTCCGAGCCGAGGGCAGCGGTGGGGGGCACAGGGCGGGGAGCCCCAGGTGCTACAGCGGCTTCTGTGAAGGGCAAGCTTTCCTCTCCTTTCCTCACTTTCCCCCGTGAACTCTGTGTCTGGTTTTCGGGCCCTTTGGCGTGTCCTCCGTGAGGTCTGAGCCTCGGCCGCGCAGGCACCACTGTGGGCAGAGTGACAGGTGCACACGGTGTTCCGTCAGGGGACGCTGCTGCTCCCTCCGTGCTGAGCATCTGGGGACATGATGCTTGCAGAACCTGTCACAAATCCTTCAGCCCCCCCTCCCCCACCCCCCCGCCGTGATGGCCCTGACATTTTTTTCGAGACGCTACCGAGTGATGTAACTCACAGAGCTGGGCTCTCACCCGGAGTGTGACCTCACTGGTTTTGGAACTGACCTGGCCGTTCCTGCGGGATTCGGGCTGCATGGAGGAGGAGGGCAGGCTCGTGAGGTCACCAGGAGAAGGCATGGCTCTGGTCCTGTGCCCCGGCCGAGCAGCACAGAGCAGAAGTGGGAGTGAGGTCCAGGAGACTGAAGAGTGTGGCCAGCACTTTCCCCGCCAGCCCCACTTCTGGTCCTGCCCCGCCCCCTCTGTTTCCTCCAGGAGCAGGTGCCCAGCCCGGCCCTGGGGGCGCCAGGCAGGTGTAAGGACTGAGGTGCAGAAACATGGCTCAGAGCGTTCCGGAAGCTGGCCGGGCTGGGTGGTTGATTGTGCCGCAAATGACCTCTAGAGTCACTTTGAAACTTGGCTCCGAAATGATGCCGAGGGACCAAGGCTACTCATTAAATTTTAGCAAGACCAAGTTGGCTGGATTTTAAAAACTCAGTGTGTGTTACCTGCCTCCGAATTTCATAAACACGCCGAAATAGCCCTTGGGAGAGATTCCTGCCCCTGTTTTAGAGGGAGACCCCCACGTTCTCTTTCGAGGGGCTCCAATGTACGTTTTTGCTACAGAGCGAGATCTGGAGAGATGACGGGCACGTATGCCCGGACCAGCCCTAGATGAAGAAGGGCAGCGAGCCACCCGCCCACCGAGTGAGCACGGCAGCGATCACGGACAATGGGCCACAAAGACCAGTCCCCACTCTCCTCAAAGCCAGTGGCTCTTTGCTCCTTCCTGTGTCATCAAATCTACGATGGACGAAAGCTGGGGAAGGTCCCGCTTGGAAGGATTCACATGATTACCTTGTGCCTCCCTGGACAACCCGGGATAATGGCCCCCGTGTCCAGGTCCTGAAGTTAATCACACCTGCAAAGTCGCTTTCGCCGGGGAGGCACCACGTGCCCCAGTTCTGGGGACTGAACGTGGACGTCTTTGGGGGGACGTTCTGCCTTCCACGGCTTGCCCCAAAGCTTCGTTTCTCGTCCTGACTTCTATCGACTGTGTTTGAGTTTTTACTTAAAGATCGATCACGAGAATAATAATGGATACATCCGCTTACGAACCCAAACAGTGACACATAACCGTCAGGGCTCCGCTGACCAGCCGCTTCAAGTTCTGGTTCCCTCTGCAAAATTAACCGCCGTTAGTGTTCTGGTGTGGCTTTCTTCTGGAACTTTCCCTACGTATTTCCATTCATGTATGCGTGACCGCAAAAAATATATATATGGTATGTTTTGGGCGCGTGGACATTTTTAAAATAAAGGACGTTACTCTGGGTGAGTTCATCTTTACATACAACGATATGCGTGTGTTTGATGAATTTACTTGCTGTAAATAGCTCTATCTCATTTTTTTTTAAACTGCTGCATATTAATTTATAGTATGGGTACACCAACTTGCGTTCACATTTCTCCTGTCCAGGATCACTTAGGCTGTTTCCTCCCCCGTCCCCCCTTCCTCCTCTCTCCTTCTCCTTTCTCCCTCTCTTTCCTTTCTTCTATAACCCGGTCTTGTTAAGCCTTATCTGGTGGGTCTACAAACCTTGCTAATCGGTGGCACTTTGAAGTCTCCTCTGGGATCGCCAGGAAAGAAGCTGGGCTAGATCAGCAATGCCAACCTCGGCTGCAGGGAAGGGGAAATGGTGTTGTTAGCATCGTGTGCCTGTGGTGCCATTTCTGCATCGTGTGCTGGGGTCAGCCGTGTCCCCTGCGCCTCCTCCCTTTCCAGAACTGACACTCAGAAGCACGACTCCAAAGCCTCTCCAACGTTCAGCCCCTGATCATCGTCAGGAAGAAAGCTTTAGTAGTATGACTGCATTCTGTTGATTAAACAAGATTCAGGCTCTTGAAATTTATTTCTGCTTATCTGTCAGTCCATAAAGCCATGGAGAACTACCTGTGTCTCTATTTTCCCCACAGCAAGTTAGTCGGTGATTTTTTTTGGCGGGGGGGTGGGGGGTGGGCAGGGGGCGTATGTCACCTACTGGTCTGTCTTTTGTTTGGTCACGGGCTTCCAGAATCAACTTCAGGCAGATGGCACTTTTATGTTCTCTTCGAAACCAGAATGAGTGAGGTGTTCTGCAAACAGCTGTTATCTGAGTTGCAGAAAAGTGATTTCACAGTTGAAGGGAGCGATTGTAAAATGTCAAGGAGAATGTGTATGCCCAGTGGGTACACTGTGCAAATGACCAGAAATAACCATCTCTGTCTGGCCTGATTAAACACTGTGTACTTTCTAAATGTTCTCTGATGTAATTGCTCAAGAGTGGGTGGCCACACTTCAAACTTGCCAGTGGGATTCAGCTGCCCACCACTAAGTATGGCTGCTGCGTATGGAACCTGATGGTTATATTCAGTAAACCTCTTACGCCAACGTCCCCGTAGTAGAGCAGCAGACACGGGAACATGAAATTAAAAAATGATTTCTCTGGAGAACGAACTGGATCCCACGAGGTGGAAAAGAAAACGGACAGAAACCACTCCTGCATTTAGACAAACCTTTGGGGACATATTCTTCTCAAGACGAAAGAGGGAGAAAACACCGGCTAACAAACGCTCAGGAGAGGGACTGGTGTCAGTGTCGGTAATAGATTCTGGGTATTTCTTTGGCACCAATGTGACACAACACATTTTTCTTTTTGAAACATTTTTTTATCTTATTTTATTATTGAGAGAGAGAAACAGAGCACAAGCAGGGGAGAGGCCGAAAGAGAGGAGGAGACACAGAATCCGAAACAGGCTCCAGGCTCCGAGCTGTCGGCACAGAGCCCGACGCGGGGCTCGAACCCACGAACCGCGAGACCGTGACCTGAGCCGAAGTCAGACGCTTCACCGACCGAGCCCCCCAGGCGCGTTTTTCAAGGGTCTATCGAGACCATTGATATTTATATCTTTAAAAAGCAGCTACGGTGGCATATCCGTTAAATATTTGTTTTGGTAAAGGAAGTTTTATTGGAACCTGGCCCCTGTGTGTTGCGCTGTGTTTGTCTACGGCTAATTTTCACGACTGCAGCGATGCTGACGAGTTGGAACAGAGACGCGCAAGAGCACGCGTCTAAAATATGCCCTATCAGCCTTTTTGTGGACAAAGCGTGCTGACCTCGGATACCATGTGTCCAGCTACCTCTCCGATTGCTAACTCTGTGATCTTAAGAAGGCTACCTGGGCTTTGGAGCCTTGGTTTTCGAAAGGGGTAAAATAATTCCTACCAGAATACATCAGTGGTGAATTTCGAGGACGAAAGGCAGTAATACGGGCAAAAGCTCAATACAGAGTCGGAACACGGGGAGTCTGAGGGATTCCTTTCATCCTGAATTCTGCATGCTTGTAAGAGGGGCGGATTTCAGGACATTTGTGGGCAAAGGTGTCAGAGCCCCAACCAATCAGAAGCAAGACCAGCTCTATGCCCGCAGGTGCCGGCCCGGGTGGGATGCGGGGAAAGGCGGTAACACAGCTCCACGCACGGCACCCTCTTGAGTCTGGCAAACTTTGCTTAGTTTTACCAAGATGTCGCTTGATGCTCAGACGACGGTTTTCGTTGTGCTCGATTTATCTTCTGTTGCTTTTTTCTTTTTTTACTAGATGTTTCTCTGGCAGAGATAGGGTGCGGCCAACTTGCGAGTGCTTTCATTAAAGCTCCCTCCTGGGGGTCACTAGCACCCCTGGCCTTCTCTCCAGCCACCTGCGGGCTCACGCCCCGTCTTCACTTTCTTGCCCCCGGGTCCCCATTTCTCGACTTCCCCTTGCGCGAACACATGGCTGAGGTCTCTGTGCCGTCGCCCCTCGTGCCCAGCTCCCGGTGCGGAGCCCAAAGCGTGGGGCCCAGTTCCCTGCCGCCTGATGCTCATTGCCAGCCTCGTGGTTAAATGGAGGCGTGTGTCTCTTGGAACATTCCGGTCAGTTGAGGGGGAGGAGAAAGCTGATGGTACAGTTCGTGTCTGGAGCCATCATTTAAAGTATCGTTTTTGTTACCGTCTGCATTGTCTCGGGCTAATTTTAGCTTCGAGAGACCGAGTCCCATCTTGAGAAGAGGATGGAATGACCCACCTCGTCCTCGGTTGCTAACGACTGTTACCTGACTTACCTGTTCAAGAGTGTTGACGTTTGCACGCTATAGTGCATTTGCAATCACCGTACTCACCGCACCTAAGTCCTGCGCGAAGACCACCCCGTCACCTCCATCCCCGGCCAGAGCTTCCTCAGCTTTCTATCTTCCAGAGGCGTTTTCAGTGTATTCCTCCTCGGCTATGACTCCTCACCAAGTCCCTTCAAATAAGCGGCGGGGGAGGTGGCCTGTGTGCCAGGCCCTGGGACTGGAGCTGAGCCCAGAGGAATAGGCTCCACTCACTTTTTGGCATCACTGAGCTCGCTGAGACCCTGGGAAGTGCTTCTGCCCAGGGACAGACTTCTCCTGCTTTTTTCGGCAGCAATTTCTCTAAAGAGAGAAGGATTATCCCCTAATTAAAGACTGAGCCCAATCCACTGATACGTTCCGGGAAATAACGTTTATTTAGAGCCTGGTGGAGAAGGGCTGGCCTCTTTCTAAAGCACAGAAGAGGAGTGAGGGGTCCTTACAAGAGAAAAAGAAACAACAACAACAAAAAAAAAACCAAGCCCACAAACAAAATGCAAGCGTGGCCGTGGACCTCGGGGCTGATTTGCCAATCTTGCGATTTCCCCAGAAACCTCTCTCCTACTCAAAAAATACCTGCCTTTGTCTTACGAGGCAGCCCACACACAGATGATGATTATAGAGCCCTGCTCTCTCTGCAGGGGAGAGGGGGGTGGGGAGGGAGCAGCAGGAACTTGGCGCGATCAGCCGCCAGGCTGTAGGGCTCCTGATGGAACAGAAGACGGTTGAACGCCTGGGAGATCTGCAGTCATCCTGGGGGGGTTACGGCCGGCCGGCCGCATCTGACTTCCTGCAGGTGCCCAGGTGAGGCTTAAAACCAGGCTGGCTTCTCTGGCGGAGGGAGCCGGGTCTGTGGAGCAAGGACCACCCCTGTGTTCCGTCTGTTTCCCAGATGTCTGCCCCGGATGAGGGAACAGGCGATCAGATGACCATCCGTCAAGGTGTTTCCGATGGGCGCCCACCTTTGTTACAAGGTGATGCCTGACCACGGCCTGGAATCATGGGGTGTCACAGCTAAAATGGGTCATTTCCTTTTTTTTAATGTTTATTTTTGAGAGAGACAGAGCGCCAGTGGGGAAGGGGCAGAGAGAGAGGGAGACACAGAATCCGAAGCAGGCTCCGGGCTCCGAGCCGTCCGCACAGAGCCCGACGCGGGGCTCGAACCCATGAACCTCGAGACCGTGACCTGAGCCGAAGCCGGACGCTCAACCGCCTGAGCCACCCAGGTGCCGCAAAATGGGCTGTTTCCTCAGGAGAAGGACGTCAGTCTAGATTTTTAAAGTGCAGAGGAACAGGAAAACTCGAAGGCCCAGCGTGCGGGCCGGCTAGCTCTCGGGCTTCACTCGCGTGTTTTCCTGTGGCCTCGTCCTGTGTCACCAGAGCTCCCAGGGACAGCAGCAGGGCTGAGGACTCACAGGCCGGGGCCTGGAAGTAGTGTTTCTCCAGCCAACCAGGCTCCTAGTGTCCGTGAACAAGGTGGGCGGGCGTGAGGGCAAATAAACAGTGAGAACCCTGGGGGACGGGACGGGACATCACAACCCTCGTGTGCACCAGCGAGTCGAGGCCCAGCGTTGCCTGATTCTCCAAGGGTCCACCACGGCCGGGGGTGTCCTGTGGCCGCTGCTGTTTGTCACGTCTGGACGCCCAGTGTGAAATGTTGCGTCACACCAGCAAACCCACAGAAGTCAGGGTGTGGCCAGTTTTGCAAACTTCCAAGTGTGGCCATTGATCAATTCTAAGTGTTTTGAGATCAAGGAGTAGGTTTTCTGTCTGTTTTTACTTCTTTGCACCTCGGCACCCTCCACACACGCGCCCCCCCCCCCCCGGCCCCGGGGAGGCTGGGTGCTCAGGACCATTTCTGTGTCGCCGTGGTTCTGTAGTGGGGGGCCTGGGCGTGGCTACATCACCCTGCCCTGCAGCTGGTGGCCCAGACGGGGTGGGTGGGGGGGTCCTCTGCTGCCCGAGCCCCCCATGCTGCCACTGTGACCGCACGCACCCTTCTTGAGCTGCAGCCACACGAACCTGTCACCTTGCTGGTTTGCAGGTTAGGCTGAACTCGAGGTGAGGGCAGATCTGGGTTTCTCCTCGGGACAACCTGCTCTCCGTTCCCGTAGGTTGTTGGAGAATTCAGCTCCTAGAGATTATGGGACTGGGGTTCCCGTTTGTTGTCGGTGGTGTGGACTCGGGGCCATTCCTGGCTTCCGAAGGCCACGTGCCCTCCTTACCTCATGGACCCCTGACCCCATTTACAAAGCTAGCATTGTCCAAGGTCAAAGGTCTCGCCTTCTGACGGTCTTCTCTGCCTTTCCCTTCTGCTTTCAAAGATCCTTGTGATTACATTGGGCTCATCCAGATAACCCAGGATAATCTTTTTTTTCCTAAAGGCAACTGGTTAGAAACCTAAGTTCCATCTGCGAATTTAATGACCTTTTGCCTTGAAAAACAACATATTCCCAGATTCTTGGGATTAAGCCACGGGCACCTTTGGGGAACCATTATGCTGACTCATACACTTACCTAAACTGTGATTTTAAAGCCAGGCAGCGTATCTGACCCAGAGTGAGCTCAAATACAACTATGAACCTGACTCTGAAGCCCCAAAAAATCTGAGGGTGATCTCTGGGAGCCATTCCTCATTGGTCAAAACAGTATAAGTGGCCTGACTTCAGACACTCACCCAGCTCAGCTATGGGGCTGGTGTTGGGACAACCAGGAAAGGGTCTCACATCCGGGAGGTGGGGGCCATGGCCACATCGTGAGCCTGGAGTTTCCTGAATCAGACCCTGATGACCTTTCCAACTGCACAGTCCCGTGGGAGCTGACAAATGTCTACTTCTACAAGCAATCCCGAGACCACAGTGTACTGGGGTCCCTTCTGTTTCTCTGCATGTTGTGGCCTGAGTAAGAGTTTATAGAATTTATTCCCTGGAGGTGAGTGACTGCTTATTAAGGGAGCCCTTTTGTGACGAAGTGACTGTAATCTTTTTGTGCGGTCTGCGTTGTTTCCGTGCATCCTTGGAAATGAGATCGCTTGGTCCCGAACCTGCATACTCACAGGTGCACAGGAGCCAGGCATGAGAAGCGATCCACGAAGGAGCAGGATCTAGGCCCTTGGAGAGCGTGGGGTTTGTGGGATTCTAGAACACTGACGCTGCATCCAAGGACAGCGGTAGCTACTCAGCCCGCACTGACTGTTGTCAAGCAGGCATGCGGACCTCCCAAGTTTTTGATTTTCCAGGAGAAACCTGAAATCCGTGATTTTTATTGTAAAACCTCTAGCTACTGATCTTTGTAAGCACTTCAAAGTGAGCCTGATGCGTCCGCAGGCCAGAGGCCACCGGGGGACAGCTACTCTGCCACTCCCACTTGGGTGACGTGCGGGCACCTTCTCTGCGGACTTCCTGTCTTTCAGGAGCTTCCCGTGGCAACCCTGTGTCCATTACTTTACGGAAAAGGAGCTGGTCTCCTTTCCATTGTCTTTAGGGAGATGACTTTGATGCTGATAACGGAAGTGAGCAGCATTTAATGCTTGCCCTGGATTTTCTGGGTCTCTTGCTATCTTAGTCTGTCTGGGCTGCTGTGACAAGACGCCACAGGCTGGGTGGCTTTTAAACAACAGAAATGTATTTTTCACAGTTCTGGGGACTGGAAGTCTAAGACCAAGATGTTGGTAGAGTCAGTGTCAGGTGAGGACGGGGCTTCCTGGTTCATAGACAGCCCTCTTGCTGTGTCTTCATGTGGCGAAGCGGGGGAAGGATGCTCTCTGGAGTCCTTGTGTAACGGCACTAACTCATTCACGAGGGCGCCTTCCTTACCTCCTCATCTCTCTTAAAGACCTCATCTCCCAACACCAACACATTGGGGAGGCTATCAATTTTGGGGGGAGCCCAAACAGTCTATAACCCTTGCTTATCCATATGAATTTCGTGCTGGGTTTGCCAATCTCTGTGGCAAAACCCGCTGGACATTTGATAGGGCTCACACCAAACCCCTAGATCGATGTGATGACTTTTGCTATCTCTACAGTATTAGTCTTGTGACCCACAAACACGTCTGTCACAGGTAGGTGGGGGCTTCGTTCAGCCTTGGCCCCCCTCTGGAAAGTTCATCCTCACTCAGGACCCATTCTTCAGCTGGAATATTGACCATGTTTCAACGGAGCATCCAAGAGCTCTCCATGGTCCTGCCTGACATTTCAATGTTCTGGCTGGAAACGAATCGTGTTATTTCCCCTCACACAGTCTGAGTCCTTTGATTCTACCCAACCTTGCTGTGGGCCAGGAAGTATATCATGGCCTCTGCATCCTAAAGAGCAGGACATCCTTGCTACTGATATCACTTCTGATGGTCAGCACCTTGCTGTTCTGTGTTAGGAAACTATCTCTTGAGGACCTACTAAGTTGATTTCACGGCTCACGAATGGCTGCAGGCTAAATCAGAGAACTCTTCTCTAGGTCAGCTTGACTTTAAGCTAAAACCTGAGCATTAAGGAGAAAATCTTCTAGAAACAGGGAAGAGCTGAGTTGAGCGCATTCTCGGAACTGGAGACACATGTAGTGAGTGTAGGGAAAAGTCAGATAACATTAGATCAGACAGGCAGGTAGGGCCTCTCCAGGCCACACCAAGAGTGTGGATGTTTTTCTGGGAATATGGGGATATACCATGGACTTTCAATCAGAGGAGAAGCGACTTCTCATGCGTGTGTAAGTAACGCACTCAGGAGCCTGGCGGGTGCGTCGGGGGATGGACTAGAGATTGTAACAATCCCGTGAGAGGTGAGTGGCTTGTCGTAGGAGGAGGCAGTGGAACTACCCACCAGCACAAATGACCAAGGTCGCTTTGCCAGGGGAGCCCCTGACCACAAGTTTCATTCTCTCTGTGACATGAGAGGGAAGCATGAACCATGAGTTAGAAATATGGCACCAATGGTTCAGCTACGTTCATGGTCACGGGGCACCCCCAACCTGGAAGAAATGGGCAGCCCGCAGGAGGAGCCCAAGAAGAAAGCGGTCTAGGCGTTGTACAGAAAGTCACTGCAAAAGAGAGACTCCAGCAGCTGCCGTGATATATCGTTTGCCATTTTTAAACACTTAAAAAAACATGCCCGCTGAGATAACAAGCAGTCTGTTGGGACAGCTGCCAAGAAATGCTAAGGTTAATCTCCTTTATTAATGAAGACAAATGCTTCTCCATGTGCCTGTGTCGCTGGCTCGATGACACCGGAGTTGGGAAAGTTCAAGGTCTCGTAACCCTCTGAACGGGACCCTGGTCTTCCTCTGAGACCCTGCTGCATGAAGTGAGGATTTCTTTGTCAAGCCTGCTCATTCACAGCGTTTAGGTGGGGGCTCCTTGGGAGACCAGCGCAAAGCCTCAGTGTCTATCAGGGCTCTCCTAAGATCCTCCTTAGGATCGTCCTCCCCTAAGATCCCACAGGGGAGGCAGGTGGGATGGGGGGGGGATGCGGCTCATGTGTCTCCCCTCCACTGGCCTGGGAGTGGACTGAATGTCTACGGAGCCAGCTTAGCCATGTAGAGAAATACATTGTATCCAACAGAACAGAGAACAGTCGGAAGAGTGGGGGGAAACCCGTCTCTCAAATAGTATTACAGGGGCCCTAGGGGCGACTCTTAGAATACATCCTGGATGTCCAGGAACATTTCGGAAGCCCTCGTTTACAGAAGCCCGCGGCCAACTCTTAATTACCCTGCCCGACTTAAACAAATGACCCAGGCCTTTGGCAAGCTCCATTTTGAACGAATCAAAGAATACCATTCCTTGAGGTTGCTCTAAGTGATTACGAGTACTGAGAAAAAGTAACCCAGCATTTCTTTGAAAAATAACTTGGCGGTTCAAGGGGCGCCTGGGTGGTTTAGTTGGTTGAGCATCTGACTCTCAATATCAGCTCAGGTCATGATCTCAGGGTTGGTGAGTTCCAGCCCCGCCTTGGGTGTGGAGCCTGCTTAAGCTTCTCTCTCTCAGGCTCTCCCTCTTTCCGAAAAGAATTTGCCGGTTCAGCCTGGAAGCTTTTAGACCTGAGTGAACTGCAGAATCATCGAGGAAGCTAGTTTTAAATGCAGATTGCTGAGTTGCCAACCCCCCAGGGAATGATTTAGGATGTCTGCCCGTGTCCCCAGAATCTGCGATTGTATCCAGGACCCAGATGACTCTCATGTAGGAGTCCCAGACCACATTCTGGAAATAATCATCATCTAGACTGATGAAAGATAAACAGAGGCCGAGTAAACATTTCAAGAGTATGTGAGCACACGTCGGTTCGAATAGGGCAGCACACACACATCGGCAGACAGAAGGGAGCTCTGAGGAGCTGCACAAAATAACACTTTTACAAGCAGAAGGGGGCAGGAACAAGGAAGTTACACAAGACAAAAACAAACAAGCAGATCGAACAGGTTGGTTGCTTTCCTTCAGGGGACGGCGGGGACCATCAGGCAGGTTACCCACCGAGTGCGAATCGGACCATTCCTGACCAGGTGGCTGGTTTAAAGGCTCCACTTCCCGAGAGCGCCAAAACTGTAATTAAGTCTTGATTCGGTGACCTGGGGCTTAGCACAAGTGACTCCATTTTGGGGCCTGTCGTCTTGCTGGAGGAAAAAAAAAAAAAAAAGGCGAGCCTAGTGTGTGAATGATCGCAGTTTGGGGGAGGTGACTGAGGCTGATGGATGGGGCCCCATCCCTGGCCGTCTCCGAATGCAGGTGTGATCCGGCTCCTAAGCCGTGCAGCGTGCCCAGATATTCTGGAGTCCCTCCTGAGCTCGACGAGGCACGTCTGCGTTCCAACCTCACCCACCACCGGACCCCGTGAAGACCCCGCCCTGACATCCAGCCTCAACCCCTCCCCCCACCTGCCACTGTTGATCACAGTCAATCACAGGAAGGGTTAATCACATGAGGGTTTGTTTGGTTTTTGTTTTTTTCTTTCTAAATTGTTTTTCCTTCCACCGGTTTCTGTCCGGCCCCTCCTCCCACTCCCCGTGATGTACGTCCATCCTCTGGGTCTCCCTCCGCAACCTTCTCTATGCATGTGAAACACAGGCACAGGTGTAGGGACTCTGCCTCTTATTCTCATTTGAGAGAGATGAGGTTTTCTGTCTGCTTTTCTTTGCGACTTGCGTCTCTAGCAAAACGACATCAGGGCTCTTCCTTTAAGTCAGTCCATATAGACGAGATATGACTTCTTATTAAGAGCTGCACAGTATTTTAGAACAGGGACGTGCGTCCGGCCATCTTCTCCTGGGACACTTACGGTGTTTTCTAGTTACTTTTCTCGTCAGCCTTCCCACTGCTGGTGCCGGGGTCGCTCCTCTGCTCTTAGAACCCAGATTGTCGGATCGGTGGACGTGGTTGCCACACCCTCCTCGGCATGGCCAGACCCCCGTCCCCCAGAACGGGGTGCGCCCCCACCTCTTCATCCGTCAGCATGGCGCGTTTCTCCAGCTTGAAATCCTTCCAGACGTGATGATTCAAAACAAACCAACCGAACTCTTAGACCCTCAGTGGCTCCAATTCTCGCTGGCTCACTACGAAAAATGTACACGTCAAGGTTCATTGTTTCCCGGGACAGAAAGATGGTTTCCTTGGGAAAAACAAACAAACAAACAAACAACTCAGCCTTAGATCATCAAGTTAGCAGCAATCGGTGGGCCCTTTAAGGACGGAGAGTTGGAAGCATTTTGCTTTTTTATCTGAGGGCAAAGAAGCCTTGTGTCGGCAACGTGAGAATCTTAGAAGCAATGCAGAGGGGACCAGCTGTATTTTCATTAAGGGGAGCTTATTAACGGGCGCACACGCATTAACGCAGTCCTGCACACCAGGCATTGATCGCACCCTTTGTATTTGAAGGTTTGCTGGGGAGGGGGGCTTTTTCCTCCCTGTGTACTTTGAAAGAGAATTAGACCATTCGTTGAAACCAGTATCTAAGACCCGAGGCCAGTGGAGCCATCAAGCGGCGATAAAGAAGCTGGAGGGAAGAAAAAGGGTCATGTCAGTGAGAATGATAGTTTGCCGAGGGAGGTTAGGTGGCCCTCCCTGGGAGGCTACCTTTGAATCGAGATTGTAATTGAAGAAATGAGTCCTGCCAGCACCCAAGAGAGGGTCTCGCGGACAGCACAGACAGCCCAGGCAGACACGTGCAGCGGGCACCCTCGGGCTGCCCAAGGCCACAGGAAGCCAGTGTGACTGAGGCGTGGGGAGCCCGGTCAGTGTGCTGGGCGAGGGGCAGGTCAGAGAGAGCTTGGCCGGCTGCGGTCATGAGCCTGGTTGTACTCTGAGCAGAAGAGATACCCGACAAACAGCCTTATGCACAAGCTGAAACGTCCCCCTGCCTTTTCCTACACGATCTCACTGTCCGGCAGGGAACATGGGGGCGTGGGGGGTGTGCGCATTTGAATGCGAGTTCTGCCACCGGCCGAGGCTGGGGCCAACGACGCTAATACCCATTTGCAGGACTAGAAGCGTCAGGGCGCAAGCAGGGCACATTCCAACCCCGAATAGAACCCCTGTCCTCCTCCGGAAAATCTGCGAGGTTTCCCACTCCTCTCCGCCTGGCCCCAGCTGGGACCACAGAGCCCAGGCTGGTCTGTTGGAATCATGACCGACAATGGCCACGAGCCGCCTCCAAAGGGTGGGGAGGCTGGAGTGCCCGCTTAGAAGCCGAGGAAGAGGTTAAGTGCTAGGGAAGGGTAGATATGAGTGCCTACAAACGCTCTTGCCTTGGCACGTTTGTACCTCCCGGGCGGTGTGACATTTGGTAAGCCGGGCGACCTCTCTGATCCAATGTGCTCGTCTACAACATTACAACAGCACCTCCCCTGCCTGCCTCCCAGGGTTGTTGTGGGACCCACAGCTGTGCAAGAGGTTTGGAAGGTGTGGCACGCTGTGGAAATATATGCATCGGTCTTGCAACAGGTGAGTGACAGCGAAGAATGAGGCCAGGAAATGGGTCACACAGTGGTTTGTCCACGCAGGCTGCTGGTTTCGACTCTCGGCAAACTGGGTAAAGCGTTCTTGCCTCTAAATGGAACTGACTTCCTAAATGAAGATTCCATTTTAAATTAAGCAGCCCCTGTGCTGGGGCCCGTGCTTGCTAAGAGCATCGCCTCGCATTTACCGGTAAATTGGATAAGAGGCTGATGTATCCGGGTCCATTGATGACAATTTGGAGGCAGCCAATTTGGAGGCTCTGTGGCCTCGGGCGACATAAGCCCCGACCATCAGCATCCCCGTGTTTGTTTTGTTTTGGTTTGGTTTGTCTTCGATGGTTTTGTTTCTTTACATTTTTTAATGTTTATTCATTTTTTTAAATTTTATTTTTTAATATGATTTATTGCCAAGCTGGCTAAGGTACAGTGTATACAGCACGCTCTTGGTTTTGGGGGCAGATTCCCGTGGTTCATCGCTTCCATACATCACCCAGTGCCCATCCCCATGTTGGGGGGGGGGGGCGCCCCCATCCACCCTGTTTGTTCTCTGTATTTAAGAGTCTCTTATGCTTTGCCTCCCTCCCTCTCTGTTTGTAACTATCTTTTCCCCTTCCCCTCCCCCATGGCCTTCTGTTGAGTTTCTCAGGATCCACATATGAGTGAAAACATGATCTCTTCCTCTGGCTGACTTATTTCACTCAGCATAATGCCCCCCAGGTCCATCCACGTTGCTGCCAATGGCAGGATTTCATTCTTTCTCATTGCCAAGTAGTCTTCCATTGTGTGTAAGCCTCATCTTTATCCCCTCATCCGTGGATGGATATTTTTAAATAACAATGGAGATCTCTACTGTGAAAGACGTGGAGGAGGAAGACGCCAGCTCTACAAAAGGCCCCCTTAGGCGGGAGGTCTTGGGCGGGAGTGATGGGAAGCCCACTCTGATTGGGTAGTAGGAGTCACGTGCCCTTCTTGAACCAATCAGGACCCTGACTGGCTCTGGGCCTGGATCTCGCCCTCTGCTTCCGAGACCTGGACCAGCCGGGGCCACGTCCCTGAGGCTGGAGGGAACCAGAGCAGGTGTGGGGACAGTGCTCCTCTGACCCGACCTCAGTCGCCGAGGTGTGGACAGCGCCTGAAGTCATGTCACCCTGTGTTTGTTTTCCCTGTGGGGGTTGGCCGCTCAGCATCTTGAGCAGCGCTGTTGATGATACCCATTTCCGGATGCCATCGCGACGCATGAAAATCGAGATCAGAGTCAGGGAAGGGCGGCTGGGAGACACCAGAACATGACTCTGCTCTAAATTACCTGACACGGAAACTTCATTTCTTTGCTTCAGTCATGCACTGCTTCCTTCTGTAGAAACCAGCTCCTTAAATCAAAGTATCCAGTGAGGGCAAGATTGGGTTTTTTTTTGTTTTTGTTTTTTCTGTCTGGTGGCAGGAGACGCTTAAATCAAATATCTCCATCTGCTCGTCTGCCCCTCTCCGTCCAAGTGGAAGTTGGAGGCATTCATGTCTCAAACGTCACCTTAGAAAAGTGCCTCATTTATATTTTTAACAATTTTTTAATGTTTATTTATTTTTGAGAAAGAGAGAAAGAGACAGCATGTGAGCGGGGAGGGGCAGAGAGAGGGGGAGACAGAGAATCTGAAGCAGGTTCCAGGCTCCGAGCTGTCAGCACAGAGCCCGACACGGGGCTCGAACTCACGGACCGTGAGATCATGACCTGAGCCAGAAGTCGGACACTTAACTGACTGAGCCACCCAGGTCCCCTCGATTATAAATCTTTAAAAAAAATTTTTTCAACATTTATTCATTTTTTGATAGAGCTCAAGCGGGGGAGGGGCAGAGAGAGAGGGAGACACACAATCCAAAGCAGGCTCCAGGCTCTGAGCTGTCAGCACAGACCCCAACAGGGGGCTCGAACCCACAGACCGTGAGATCATGACCTGAGCCAAAAACCAAGAGTTGGATGGTTAACCGACTGAGCCACCCAGGTGCCCCCATAGCCTTTTTAAAATGTCAAGGTAGGAATGAAAGTCAGGGACGTAGCTGCATTAAGAATCTTTCCTAATTAAATTTCTCGTGTCTGCGGTCATGCACCTTATTCTGTTCTTTGTAGGGCACAGAAGGTTTGAAGACAGCTGCTCTCGCCACAAAGGCTGCTTTGGTTCCTCTGAACGTCGGGGCAGTTGGAGAATAGGCTTGTGACCTCAGTGTCAACCTCGGTAATCCTTGACATTGTCCATAAACGTCCCGATGGTCTCATTGGTCCATTTGTCAGTTTGCCCCTTCTCAAATGTGTTCTGACCGGGCAGCCGGGATGACCACCGTGGGGAGCAGATGGCTGAGATGAGGAGACTCCCTGGATTGTGGGACGCTGTCCCTGCATCTCCGGACCCATAGGTCCTTGCCTACAGGGGGACACTTTCCACCTGTGTTTAATACCACACCTGTGATGCCCACGAGTTGCATGTAACAGTTGTATTTTTATTTTCCTGATAGTTATCTTTAAGTGAAGGAACTTTGAAAATGTAAAAGGGGGAGGGGCGCTTGGGGGATTCCGTCCATTAAACGTCCGACTTCGCCTCAGGTCATGATCTCCTGGTTTGTGAGTTCGAGCCCTGTGTCGGGCTCTGTGCTGAAAGCTCAGAGCCTGCAGCCTGCTTCACATTCTGTGTCTCCCTCTCTCTCTCTCTCTCTCTCTCTGCCCCTCCCCTGCTTGTTCTCAGTCTCTCAAAAATAAATAAACATTAAAAAAAAAGAACAAAAGACTCTTAAGATGAAATGTTTATCCGTGTGCCACCTGACATTATTGTGAATGTCAGCTCATTTCCATCCTGCCATAAAGACAACCGTCCCGCCCTCCTCGTTCGAATGAGCCGGGTCTGTGTCCCCCGATTCGGTCAGGGTCCGGTCCGTGGTTCTGTCGCGTTCTCAGCGAGGGTCCGTTGAAACCACAATATTCGGGGCTCCTGCCTGTTTTTCAAACATACTGTATTTTTCTCTCTTTAGTAGCAGAGACCTTAGAGGGGAGCTCTGAGAAGACAGACCCCGGGTTTTCCTCTTCCTAAGACAGCCCCTCGGGCTCAGCCTGTTTATTCGTCTTAGAAAAACGTAACAAGGCCAAGTTCTCTCTCCACCTTTCTCCTGCTCCTGCACAGAGGCTCACTCTAAATTTGTCTCCATGTTTGCAACTTGAAGGCAGATCCTCCAGTGTAGATCTGGGAAGAGGTAACTTCATCTCGTAATCTTAACTCAGGGCTGGACACTTCGAAAGAAGACCGTCCTTTCATCTGTAGATAGTTTTGATACAGAATAATGGTGTTTCATGCTAAGCACATGTTTTTTTTCTGTAGGAGTCCCCTAATTGAGCTTAATGTGTTTCTTGCTCGTCAAGATAGCTTTTTTCATGAGAAAAAAGATGAATTAGCTTACTTGCTGCCCCGGGTCTCAGTGCAATCTGTGTATCCTGTGAGCCTTAAATACATTTTGTAAAAGCAAACGGAGAGGCTTTGGAAGCAAATCAAGATTTGGCAGGGTCTGGACCAGACCACCGTGAGCTCATCTGCAGAGGACTGTGGGTGCATCCCAACACGGATGCGTTCTCGTCCTCGGAGGTTCCTGGCCATTCCCACCGTCACCGCCGCAGAAGGGAGACGGGAGTCAAGACACCCGGAGTGCCCTCCACCTGCACGTGTGGTGACAAGGACACGCCGATACCCTGAGAGAGGCCACACGTGGGGGGCTCTGTTCCACTGTGGCTGCGTTCCTGGTTGCCTTCCGTGACGGTTCACGCCATGCGTCAACTTGCGCGCATCGCGGGGTGCCGGGCTATTTGTCTAAGGATTATGCTGGCGCCCGCCAGTGAGGGCGCCTCTGGGTGAGATGACCGTCGGCGTGTGCAGACCGCCTCACGCAGATGGCCCTCCCCATCGTGCTGTTCTGGGGTGCTGAGGGCTTTGAGAGAAAGCAGGACGGGCACCCACAGGGAGTGCGCGCGTTTGTCCAGTGAGAAGAAAAGACCCAGGTCTGGGGGAAGGTGCACAAGGAGGTCCGCTCTAGGCAAGACGGAGAAGATGTGCTCTATTTATTTATTTATTTATTTATTTATTTAATGTTTTTTACTTTTGAGAGAGAGCGAGAGAGAGAGAGCGCGCACAAGTGGAGGAGGGGCAGAGAGAGAGGGAGACACAGACTCCAGAGCAGGCTCCAGGCTCCGAGCTGTCAGCACAGAGCCCGACGCGGGGCTTGAACTCACGGACCGTGAGATCATGACCTGAGCCGACGTCGGAAGCTCAACCAACTGAGCCCCCCAGGGGACCCGCAGATGTGCTCTTTAATAGCATCAGCTGGAAGCCGGAAGGGAAACAGCTTTGGCTCACCAGGAGCTGGACTCTTAGAAGCTCAAAAGGCCACAAAGAAACTTTTCTTACTTTCTTTACCTTTTAGCTGTGGCCAAATTGCCTGGGGCAATAGAGATCAATACCTACTTTTATTTTTTTTTTTATCTTCTTAAATATTATGTATTTATTTATGCCACTAAGCTGTACGTAGGGCTTGAACTCATCACCCTGAGATCAAGAGTCACATGCTCTACTGACCGAGCCAGCCAGGCCAGCACCTACTTTAAAAGAAGTGTGGGAGGGGTCAGGATAAACTAGAGTTCTCTCTTTTTTCTTCACAAGTGCATCTAACTGAGTTATCTTTTTTTTTTTTTTTTTTTTTTGAGACAGGGAGAGCATATTCTTGAGCAGGGAAGGGGCAGAGGGAAAGGGGGGGGAGAGAGAGAGAATCCCAAGCACACTTCATGCTCAGCACAGAGCCTGACATGGGGCTCGATCCCCCGACCCTGAGATCATGACTTGAGCTGAAATCAAGAGTCAGATACTTAACCGACTAAGCCACCCAGGCGCCCCTGAGTTATTTTTGTTAGACATGTGTATGATGTAACTTTACAGTAGAGTTTGGAAAGATAAAATAAGGCGGTTCTCATAAAAGGTCACAGAGTACTTAACATATTACGTGTCAATCACCGTGCATGCACATCCATGCTTACACAAGGGCAGTTGCCATGTCCTGACTGTCTCTTTCTTGCAGGTCTCCGCACAGTGCCCATGAAGAAGCCTGGGGACAAGGCAGGTGTCTGAGACCCCCGATGGTGGTTCGGGACTCCCTGGAGTAGCAGACCCCTGCCCCGAGGGCTGCATGGGGACAGCTGGCAGACAGATGCTGCCGGGGACGGGCACAGAACACGCCCACACCTTGCGTTCTTCTCCAGGACAAAGTGAGAGCCACCCACCACGAGGCAAGGGACAATAAACCCACCCACCCGTGGTCCGGGAGCTGCTTGGGCCGAAGGCTGGGGCAGTCCACCCTCTCCCTGGCTACGTATTACACTGTCATACGGTGCAGCTGCTTCTATAGCAGACTTTGCTCCCTGTGCTGAAAGGCACTTGGAGCCCCTTGATTCCTAACTTTGTCATAACATGTTTCTCAGCAATAGCAACGCACTTTTATAATAATATCTTCCATCACTGTTATTTCAGAGAGTCTATTAAAGAGAGGTGTATTGTAAGGGAATGCATTAAAGGGGGAAGGAAGAGAGAAAAAGAAAACTTTCCTAAACTTTGTAAAGAAGTAAATTGATTAGTGGTGCGGGCGTGTGTGTGTGTGTGTGTGTGTGTGTGTGTGTGTGGTGGCTTTAGAAATAGCTATTGGCTCAAGAAATCAGATGTTTTGAGTCTGTGGACCCCACAGCACGTGGCCATCATGAGAGAAATGCGACAGTGCCTGGGACCAAATATCTGATTTTCAAAGCGGAATAAAAGTTCACCTGGAGGAATGAACGTGTCTGCCCTGCTCAGTAAGCAGAGGGAAATTGCAAGAAAAAGGATCCGATGTGTTTAGCCCCCGATGTGGACGAGGTGGTCATCAGACACTGGGCCTGCTGCTGATCCCCACCAGGCAGCTGGTCAGAGCAAATATGGTGTCGATAACAGCAAGGATGGAAATGCCCAGACCCACGGGTGTGCTCAGCCCAGTCCCCATCGGGGATGATGGGGAAATAACAGCCGTGATAAAGCCAACGTGTTTACTGAGCACCGAAGGCGTGCCGGTTCTTCGATGACGCATCTGAGCAACACTGGGCATGAGTGGTAACCGCCCAGTAATCGACCAACGACCTTCCAACATGGCCCCGTGTTTCAGGTGTGCAAATGGAGGTACAGCTTGAATTCCACAAGAGACCCCGGGAAAGGCCGGGTTGAACCCGTGAACTGGAGGCCGCGCTCTCAATGCTGTGAGCAGCTAGCTCAACTTGGCGCTCAACTTTCCAGGGTCGCAGAGCCTTACTTTTGGGCTTGCGGACTGGAATGTTCTTGGGACCCTTCTTAGGTCTGGTTTCAATGTCTGTTTCCCCCCAGTGGTTTGCCTCGGATCTTGAGTCTCGAAACCGAATGGAAGATACCATTTGCTTCTTGCACACAAGCTTCTCCCAGGGCTGTGGGTGAGGAGGACCCAGTGTCTCTCTCCACCCCGGAACACGATGGGATTCCCCACGGGGACCTGTTCTGTCTCCGTGCCCCAGACCAGCATTTCTCCAGCTTTCTCCAGGATCCCTGGTGTTCCCCAAGAACTAATGGCGGCATTGCGTCTGGACTTCTCAGGGCTCTGGTTGCAAAGGGCAAAAGCTCAACCTGAATCAGCCTAAACCAAATGAGGCAGTTTCCTACGTCAGAAATGCGTGCCCCCTGGCGAGGACCTGGCCCTGAGCGTGGGCTCCCTGGGTTCCAGGTTGGAAAATCCCAGGAAAGGACACCGGGTGGCCCAGCCGGGGTCACCGAACACTGGGACGAGAGACATGGACACAGGGTTGGTCATGCCTGTTTCTGTCCATTCCTCTCGTATGCAGGGACTGTCACTGGTAACAGAAGCAGGGGCTGAGGCCCCAAGATGCCTGTGTCCCAGCTTCCAGAACTTCTGAATATGTTACTTTGCGTGGCACAGGTGGACTCGGGTTGCATTATCCTAGGAAGGTGAGCCCAGTAGAGTCACAGGGTCCTTGAAAGTGGAAGCCAGGCCGAGGGAGGAGTGCAACGGTGGATGCCCCCAGAGGCACGCCATGGTTGGCTTGGCACACGGAAGGAGGGGTCTAAACCAGGGAACGTGGGTGCTTCTGGAAGCGAGAACAGGGAAATAAAGGGATTGTCCCCTAGAGCCACCGTCCATGGACATAGCCCTGAGGACGCGTTGGTTTTAGTCCAGTGAGACCCATGTTAGACCGCTGACTTCGAGAACTCTAAGAAAATAGACTTGCGTTGATTTAAGGCACTGAGTTTTTGGAAGTTGGTTACAGCAGGCAGTAGAAAATGGGTCCTCTCCCATCTTGCAATGGGTGCGTTTTATATTGATGGTATCAATAGGCTTATGACAAAATTAGAGATAGAGGCGGGTCTCTGCAGCGGAGGAGAAAAAGTAGCGACACCATGTACTGGGGTTTGGAGCCTTTGCGGGCAGGGGAGTCATTAGTTTGAGAAAGGGATCCAGCTTCTGGAACGTGGCTGTCACCTAATAAGTCATCGGCTGCACATAAAACGTGGACTGTGACACTCAGACACGTTCACGATGCAGGCTGGCGGCTGTTGATGTCAGGACACCTACTGGCTTTTGTGAAGGAGGAAGATTTCAGTAACACAGCTGACTATGTCTTGTAATTGAATGTGGCCACGGGTACCATCGGCGGAGGTAAGGTTGGGACCCACGAGGTGTGGACATTGACAAGGAGCCAAAGCCATTTGTCAGATGGGTGACTCAGTCAGAACCCGTGGCCTCTTTGAAACTTTCATTATCCATGAAATGAGAGTCGTAACACCAGCCCGCTCGGCCTCGCAAGACTGCGGTTAGAAAGAACAAACCAACATTGTAGCTCTGACCTCATTTCGTAGGAAAAACTGAGTTAACCACAAATGAAAACGGTATTTCCCCACAAATACGAAAAAATTACTTTTCTGCACAGTTCTTTTTTTTTTAAGTGCTTATTTTTGAGAGAGAGCTCGAGTGCAGGAGGGAGACAGAGGTTCCAAAGTGGGCTCTGTGGAGATAGCAGAGGGCCCGAAGCGGGGCTCGAACTCACGAACCGTGAGATCATGTCCTGAGCTGAAAGTCAGACTCTTAAATGACTGAGCCATCCAGGCGCCCCTGCACATGTCTAACTGAATATAGGGAAGTCAGACCTTTTACTCTCTGATCTTAAGCTGAACCACCAAGCTATAAAACTTGGGTGGTGGATAAAAATATTTTGAAATTTAAGATTCCATTTTTGGCACAAAATATAAAATGAACAGAGTCCTACGTTCTATCTTTCCCTGTACAGCTAGTGGAAATATTTTCTGGCTAACACTGATAAGATAATATTTTGGAGGTTGAACATTAGCTATTCCCAACAAACCTGTAAACGATTAATATAAAACGTTAGTTTACAATTTGTTTTCTAACATCCGTTTTAGCCAAAGCTGGCTTCGTGGCACTGCACTCTTTTTTCAGAACTCATTTGCAACAGATGTTTAATTGTGAGGACTGATGTCTTCGGGTCATTAAGATTCTCGGTCCCACCGAGGCGCTCAGGAACGTCATTGGGGTCTGCACATTATCATCCCATAAATATCTAAGCCGAACAGCATAGAAATGAAGCAGGAGGGGACGACTAATCTCCACCCTTTAAACAGATTTATTACCCTTGTCTCTTTCTCTGACACTACATATTCATTTTTAAAGTCATGATTCATGCGCTTTGAATATCCGAAACCAAGATGTGCATTATTTTTGAAATTTTAAATTACTGTCACACAATTAAACCAAGCTTTTTAAAAAGAATACACAATTGGGGCGCCTGGGTGGCGCAGTCGGTTAAGCGTCCGGCTTCAGCCAGGTCACGATCTCGCGGTCCATGAGTTCGAGCCCCGCGTCGGGCTCTGGGCTGATGGCTCGGAGCCTGGAGCCTGTTTCCGATTCTGTGTCTCCCTCTCTCTCTGCCCCTCCCCCGTTCATGCTCTGTCTCTCTCTGTCCCAAAAATAAATAAACGTTGAAAAAAAATTAAAAAAAAAGAATACACAAATATTACAGTTCGAACCAAAGACAAAAATGTAGGAGGATTGTTCTCTTCAGAAATCCTTTCATTTGCAGGTGAAATCAAACAGTCGTGAAACGCTTCGATACACGCCGTTTCAGCAGGTGTGCACTTTCGGCAGTAAAGTAGGAGAGTATTTTTGCTGCAAACACCGGTGACAAAGTTGTAGGGGATTGTGGAGAAGCTGGGATTAGAAGCAACCGTGTTTCCACTTGTGTGGTGTTGTTTGTGAGGTGATGTAGAGGAGACACAGGAGCTATGAGTGCTCCCTACCTGTGGCTGCTCCCTACCTGCAGGTGCTCCCTACCCGTGGGTGCTCCCTACTTGGGTGCTCCTTATCTGTGGGTGATCCCTACCTGTGGGTGCTCCTTTCCTGTGGGTGCTCCCTTCCTGTGCATGCTCCCTACATGTGGGTGATCCCTACCTGCGGGTGCTCCTTACCTGTGGGTGCTCCCTACATGTGGGTGCTCCTTACCTGTGGGTGCTCCCTACCTGCGGGTGCTCCTTTCCTGTGGATGCTCCCTTCCTGTGCGTGCTCCCTACATGTGGGTGCTCCCTACCTGTGGGTGCTTCCTTCCTGTGCATGCTCCCTACATGTGGGTGCTCCCTACCTGTGGGTGCTCCCTACATGTGAGTGCTCCCTACCTGTGGATGCTCACTACATGTGCGTGCTCCATGCTGGCTGAGGAGCAGTGAGTCCCCTGGGTGCTCCGTCCTCCCTCACAGCCCTGAGGATCCTCTCCCTTCCATCTCCGCCAAAGCCATGAGCGTGATTTCCTGGGCTCTCTTACACGTTCCTCCAGAAGAGGTGTGATTCCCAGAGACCCCTGACCTTGGTCAGTGGGGATAACTTGTCCTTGTCACAGCTTTCATGCCCCAAGAGGGCGTCAGTCTACAGGGCTCGCTGCTCACACTCAGTTCTGGATGCGTCCCCCTGCTCCCTCGTGCCCCTCCCCCCATCTCTGAGAGTAGCATCCCACGACACGGATAACGTTCCCTCTCATATGCTTTCTACGTGCTTGTCACAGGTCCGCGTGCCATTTACTGTGCAGCAGGGTTTTCCGTTCAAGCGACAGTTACGCGACCATGACAGAAGGATACTTCCCCACTTTTCCCAGAGCAGACAGTTTTTCACACTTAGAAATTCCGTTTCAGCTACTTTAAGTAGGTACGAAATTGCTGTCTACTTGCCATAATTATTGCCAATTCTAAACCTCCTCCACATCTCCACACTTTGGTAAATCGTTTTTTAAAAGGTACTGGGAGCATTGTGACTTCTGAGCGTGACGGGGTTCGAACGCGGGTGGGAAAACCCCACGTGCCCCAAGCCAGAGCAGCACGGCCTGCCCGGCACTGGCTTTCCAGAACATTACGCCTTAAATGATACTATCTTGACGGGCGGCTTAGTAAGTTGCACTTGAAAATGATGAGGGTGCATTGCTTGATCTTTCAAAATTGCTTAAGAAAGGTCAAAGCCAAATTCAGTTGTATGACATGGAATAAATTAACATATACTTTAATGCCCTCTTTCAAAAAGTTTGTTTTTAATGTTTATTTATTTTTGAGAGAGAGAGAGACACACAGAGTGTGAACAGGGGAGGGGCAGAGAGAGAGGGAGACACGGAAGGTGAAGCAGGCTCCAGGCTCCGAGCTGTCAGCACGGAGCCCGACGCGGGGCTCGAACTCACAAGCCGTGAGATCATGACCTGAGCTGAAGTCAGACGCTTAGTGGACTGAGCCACCCAGGTGTCCCCATGCCCTTATTTAAATATGTTCCTTGTCGTTCACATCAGTGGAATATGTCATCGTTACTGACTAGCGCATGGCAAGGACTGTATATGCTGAGAAAGCATGGAGCTTATTTTTCGATTTCTGTTTACTCAATGACTTTTATAGGAATTACCATGGACGCGTATAGAAGTGCAAATATGGAGGACCTTGAACTTCATGCTTTAGATTTCTTCTTGGATTTTATTCAGCGGCAGCTCAGTGACGCATTTAGACATTTATGATCCCGAGGATTTTTCAGTGATGGCCTCAGCTCGTGAACTCAACGTCTGTTTGTTTTCTGCAGGCCCGCGGGACTCACGTGTCTCTGGAGGAAACCCCAGGCTTGTGAATTTCTTGGCTCACAAAGTAGGAGATCGCGATGCTTCCATGAGACCCCCAAACCAGGAACGTCCGGGACGGTAACGGTACGGAAGCCAGGGTCCGTGTATGCTGCTGCGTTTCAGACCAGAAAACAGGGACAGTGTGCGTTAACCAAATGACACAAATGGAATTTAAACCGAGGGTCCACCGCACTTGAGAGAAAGCAAATAGGAAACAGAGACCCCTTCAGGTTTTCTGCAGGAAGAATGGTCCCGGTAGCACATCCTGGAAAATACTGTGCTTACCGAGGAAAAGACAGATTGTTTCATGAGCACTTTTCATGTGCACACAAGGCCGGCCATCCTTAGACTCTAGATTCTTTAACATTGAGACAGAATGCTCTGGAAATAGAGGACATCCACACAGGCAGACAGGAGGACTTTTTAAAAGTAAACTCCACACCCATCATGGGGCTCGAACCCACGACCCCGAGATCAAGCACATCACGTGCTTCATTGAATGACCAGCCAGGCGCCCCAAGAGATGGGTTGTTTTGTCTTGTTGCCGTCTCTTTAGATTATGCACATTTTTTGAAAAATCTCAACCTTAAGTTATTTGAAAACCCAGCCATTGCAGATTTTTATCAGAATACATATTTAGCTCCTTGGGGCACCTGGGTGGCTCAGTCGGTTAAGCGTCCGACTTCAGCTCAGGTCATGATCTCGAGGTCTGTGGGTTCAAGCCCCGCGTCGGGCTCTGTGCTGACAGCTCAGAGCCCGGAGCCTGCTTTGGATTCTGTGTCCCCCTCTCTCATGTGCTCTCTCCCTCTCTCTCAAAAATAAAATAAACATTAAAAAAAAAGAATACATATTTAGCCCTTCAAAAGGTATTTTTCCATTTTATGTGCAGAACTTTGAAATTTTGGGATAAGCCATAGCTGTTATGAGAACTGCACAGAGCGTGTGCATGGATGCACACACATGCATGTGTGTGCATGCACACACACACACACACACACACACACACACACTCACCCCAAACAGCAGACAGCCATTGAAGCAATTTTTCTTTATGTTATGTCCCCCGCAATCACTGGGTTGACGCAGGGTAAGTGTTTTTTTTTTTTTTTTTAATGTTTACTTTTGAGAAAGAGAGAGAGAGAGAGAGAGAGAGAGAGCATGAGCAGGGGAGGGTCAGAGGGTGAGGGAGACTCAGAATCCAAAGCAGGCTCCAGGCTCTGAGCTGTCAGCACAATGCGGGGCTCGAACTCACAAGCTGTGAGATCATGATCGAGCTGAAGTTGGACGCTCAACCGACTGAGACACCCAGGTGCCCCTGCTCCCTGTTTTTTTTTTTGAATCAGCGGTTTGATTGCCTCTATTTGTGGGAGGAGGGGAGGCAGGGGCTTGTGTGGGGCTGGGAGGGACAGGTGCTTGTGGCTCCGACATGCAGGGCTCTGGGGACCTGAGACGATGCAAGAGAACTGAGGTCTGTTCCTGGATCCCTGAAGGTCCCCGTGCTGTCTCACCTGGGACACTGTTCCACGGTGTTCTCCAAATTCTTCCCGGATTTTTGACCGTGCGTACGCCTCTCGAGCCCGTCAGCATCCTCTCCGCCACACTGACACGTGCTAGCCTGCGTCTTCAGTATGGAAAGGGCCATCTCTTTGGGCATCCAGAGCTGGAATAGCTTCTTATACCCTCTTGTCACTGTTTACCAAGCCGGATCCTTGTCCGTCTACCCTCGCCCCACCTCGCCCGTGGGCGTCCTGTCATAAGGAACTTACCACAGGAGAATTCTTCGTGATGCAAATGTCTGAACTGGCAGGGTTTTGTGCTTCTAAAAAGCTGGCCGGAAAAGAAAAGAAGAAGAAGACGAAAAAGAACTGAAGTGCTCTCCCAGATCTGCAAACCCACTTCCTCTCCCCATCTGCCTCACTGCACAGCCCTCTGTTTTATTTTGTGCAGGAACTCAGGTGTCCGTTATACCCAAGTTTAATTAGCACGCAGTGTCCTCTTAGTTCCATGTGTGCAGCATAACGATTCACTAACCCTCTACTTTTCTCAGCGCTCGTCAAGACCCCAGCGTCCGTCGACGGGCGAATGGATAAAGAAGATGCGACGCAGACACGAGGAGCATCGGCCAGCCATAGAGAGGAATGAAATTCTGCAGCAACAAGGATGAACCGAGAGGGGACAGTGCCATTATTTCCCGCTAACTGCTCTATCCCGTTCTGCTCCTCTGAACCCCAGCACGGTCTCCCCAGATCTCACCAGGCGCGTGCGCAGCACCGTAAACGCGGTTTCCGAAGGAGAGGGACACGTGGACACTTGAAAATGGCATTCGGGAAAGAATGATCATCTCTTATTTTAAGGGTACTTTTTGCAAAGTTGTAAGCACGACATTTTAGATTTTTCGTATTCAAGTTGGTAGTTCCCACCAAGGCTCTCTTTATGAGTTTATAAAACGTATTTTAGTTCTGCTGGTGTATTTGCTGTTTGCGTTTTAGTTTTTTTTTTTTTTTCTCTTCAATAGTGAGGAAGGTTTGCAGAGGAATATGGCCTGGGCTTCAGTGGCTTGGGGCAGGGCGCTCTGACTCAAGCTGGCCGGGTCACTACTATTTCCAGACGGGAAATGATTCAAGGGCCTTACAGTCCGCTAGGGAAATTATCCTCTGAGTCCGAGAAAGAAACAATGTTCTCAATTCACAGGCCTGGACTTTCTTTGTGTTCTATGAGATGCCTTCAAAATGTCATTGCTACATTAGGTGAAATTTTCAGGCGAAATATACATATATACATAATTATATATATTATTGTATGTGTCATTATATACATAGCGTAGATATCATATGTTATGTATAACATATATATCATTTTATATATCATTATATATCTGTATAAATGTATATTCATTTTATTTCAAAATGTGAGCTGTCTCTTTAGGTTCTGTGGAGGCAGAGGGAAAAACAAACCTTTTTATACATTTGTATCGCCTGGAGGAATAAAGCATTTTGCAAACAGTGAAGGGGGTATAGGGTCTTAATTGGTTATCCGTGTGAGTACGTGGGGTTTTTTTTTTGCTTCATTAGATGGTTTAAATCATTTTTTACATGACACATTCCTTTTGCTATCTTTGCACAAACATAATGTGAAAATATACGGAGGGGGGTAATTTGCAGCTGTGTAGTTTTTATCATTAATGTTGGAATTGAAATGACCCACTGCTTTATTCTGTGACATTCGTAGACCCAAGTGTCAAATCGCAAGAATAGAGCTTCTCAAAGCAAACAGAAGAGAAAACCATTGCCACCTTGGGTGTCTTAATGGGGACTCCAAATGGCTAATGATAAGATAAAATAATTGACCTTTAAAAAATTAAAAACTTCTGTTGAGTAAAGATAGAAGTCATAACAATGCATAGGTAAGCCTCAGATTGGGAGAAAATATTTGCAATGCATTTATCTGACAAGTTGTAGATAGATTAAATTAAATTCTCCTGTAACTCAATAATGAAGGGCAACTGAATTTAAAAATGAAGAAACGAGTTATATAAACGGCCTAGAATCATAAGAAAAAGTATTTAACATGATTAGTCACTAAGGGGGTTCCTGTTTAAATTTTTTTTTTCAACGTTTTTATTTATTTATGGGACAGACAGAGACAGAGCATGAACGGGGGAGGGGCAGAGAGAGAGGGAGACACAGAATCGGAAACAGGCTCCAGGCTCTGAGCCATCAGCCCAGAGCCCGACGCGGGGCTCGAACTCACGGAGCGCGAGATCGTGACCCGGCTGAAGTCGGACGCTTAACCGACTGCGCCACCCAGGCGCCCCAGGGGGTTCCTGTTTAAACTACAATTACACACTTCTTTTTTTATTAAAACATTTGTTTAATTTAATGTTTATTTTTGAGAGAGAGAAAGACAGAGCACAGCAGGGGAGGGGCAGAGAGAGAGGGAGACACAGAATTCGAAGCAGGTTCCAGGCTCTGAGCTGTCATCACAGAGCACGATGCAGGGCTCGAACCCACGAACCGCGAGATCATGACCTGAGCTGAAGTCGGATGCTTAACCGACTGAACCTCCCCCAGGCCCCTACATTTAGACATATCTTTGCATATCTTCTGCATATCTCCCAGAATAACTAAAATTTAGAAGTCTGACAACAGCAAATGTTAGTAAAAATGTGAATCAACAGAGCCGTCTTTCGTTGTGGGTGAAAATTATTTGGCGATTTCTTTTAAAGTCAGTTATACCCTCTGGGGTGTCTCCATCAGCACCAGCCATCGGTATAAAGTAGTCTCAGATCCTTCTACACAGCACACCTCACTACCTGAAACATCCTCGTCATTTATTTATTTGTGTCCTTTGAGGGCAAGGATCCTGTTTTATTCACAGCTGTGGCTCTCATTACTGAAACAGTGGGTGGAAAACAGTGGTTTCTAAATACGTATTTGAGGGATATAGGAACAAACATCATCCCATACGAACACCCTGAAGTGGATGCCACGTTTATTCCCATTTAACAGACGAGAAAACTGAGGCCCAGAGCAATGATTAACCTGTCCGTGATCACACAGCCAGCGGGTGGCAGAGCTGGGATTTGGGCCAAGGGTGGTATTTTCATCAGTAGAACCCTCAGGAGTCAGCCTGGAGATTTGCGGGACTTCCTCCCGGTTCTTTGACCCCGAGGTCAACCTGCTCTGTCTTCCGTCTTTGCCACTCGGTGGCACGTTCTTGCCCGTGGTCGCCCCGGATGCGCTTTCTCGAGCCAGCCTCCACCCTCCTTCCTCGTGGAAGCTGCAGGGTTTTTTTTTAGCAGCCATCAAAGGATTTCGCCAGTGAGCTGGAAAATGCAGCAGACACCTAGGAAGAAGGAGGTCTGACTTGGAGCCTTTTCTGGAAGCAGGACTGGAAGGGGAGGACAGATCTCCCAAGCCGCGTGTGACGGGTGTATCAGGTGGATATTTATGTGCTCGGTGGTACATGCTTATTGCACACCTGCTCTGGGACAGACTTTGCTCAGAGAGGTGTCTATAAAGCAAACAGAACAGACAAGATGCCTGGTCTCGCGGAGCTTGGATGCCTGCAGAGGGAAGAGAATACATAAATTCGCGAGCAAATGGGGATGGCGGGGCGGATAGCAACATGTGCTTTTGGGAAAACCCCCCAGAAGGAGGCATGTGGGAAGCCGGTGGCCCGGAAGGGATTGCTAAAGAGTTACTGGCAAACGGACGCCCGTTGATGCGCTGTTATTTGAACAAAGGCCCGAAGAGAAGTGAGCCGTGCCTCTCTCTGGAAAAAAAACTATTATTTCAGCATTGATAGGAAAAGTCGGAAATATCGTTGGGCGTCTTTAGAGACACTCACAAGTGCAAATGTGCAAGGCCAGGGAAGCCGTCCACCCTGCTGTTGGAGCAGATCGCTGTCTGGAGAGATCTGGGTGGGTGACATGGCGGGGCCACGCAGCGAGGGGGAATGACGGTCACGTGAAGGACGATGACACATTCAGACCGAGACCTGTCAAGGGAGCGCACCAGACGGATGGCCAGATGGCTGCCTCCACTCGGGGTAGAGACGGGCTTCAGCTCACAGGGGCCTGGGTAGCCTTGTCTGGGCCACTCGGACCGCTCTCTGTCTCCTCGCTCGTGTCTCCGGGGCCCCTTCTTTCTCTATCTGTTGTTTGCTCTCTCGTTCTCTCTCTCTTTCCAGTACACACGCAATCCCAAGATCCCCATGGTCCTCGGAGCTGATGAAGGAGGGCACAGGTGGGTGTCCCCAAAAGGCAGAGCTGTTAACAGCGAGAGAAAGTACTCGAAAAAGGACTTCACAGGAGGCTGCCCGGCCGGACCCGGGAGGGTGAGCGACCTTCTCTCAGGCACCAGCCAGGGCGCTTTTGAAGTCACCGTGGGGGCTGCGGGAATCCACAAGAAGAACAGAGACACGGTGGCTCGCGTGACTCGGGAAACCAGCGGGCACAGACAGTGGCTCTGGGCCAGGCGGACAGGGTAGCTGAGGCCTCATCACAGGAGCCGGATGGCAGTGACCTTGCTGCTGGTGTGGGCAGCCCTGGCCTCCGGCTCCCGGCCCCCTCTCTCTGTCCCTCCATCAGGACTGAAACGTCAGGACCAGGCATCCAACGGCTCAGAATCCTGTTCTCCCTCCTGTGCCCAGACTGGCCCAGAGCAGGAAGACTGTTTCTGGATTCTTTTGGCTTCTTCCAGCAGAAGTGGAGCTGTGCCCTTCTCCAGACTCACACCGTGGGGCTTACCCACCAAAGAAAGTCGGGTCAGATGCCAGGCAGTCTTGTTTTTCCCGCCCCTCCGTCCCCAAACCACTGGTCAGATGTCCCTGAGAGGTAGAGTTACTATTTTTAAAAAAATTTTTTAACATTCATTCATTTTTGAGAGACAGAACGTGAGCGGGGGAGGGGGCAGAGAGAGGGAGACACAGAATCGGAAGCAGGCTCCGGGCTCTGAGCCGTCAGCACAGAGCCCGACGCGGGGCTCGAACCCACCAACCGTGAGGTCGTGACCTGAGCCGAGGTCGGACGCTGAACCGTGGGAGCCACCCAGGCGCCCCGAGGGGTAGAGCTATTATTCGAAGGACTTCGGAACGGGGTACTCTACAGACCTACAGAACTGTTACCAAGTCTCCTTATTTCTAAGGTTTTATAAGGAAAAATGTTTGAAGCACCAATTGCCATGAGGAATGTGAACGCGTGTGTGATTTTCAGAGGAAAGCAAATGATACTGACCTGGGGCAAAATTATTCTGGCTCTGGTTTTATTTTAATCAACTTGATTCATCTGGTTCCAGCCTTCACACGAGCCCAGGATCCACGGGACATTTAAATTAGCCTTCTATAGTTGTGCGTAAAAGGGATAATCTCACGTTAGCAAGCCTCAGAAGGAGGATGTGTTATAAGAGGCAGAGTGAATATAAAGGTGAAGCTGAAATGGTCCTGGCAGCAGGGGCCTGGGAAGCTTGCAGGACGCCCAGGACGTACGTGTCCCTGCCTCCCACCTCTTCTGCACACTCCCCTGAGGCTGCAGGGTCACAGACGATGGCTTCTTGGATTTCCAAGTTCAAATGTTGTGGTCTGGTCAGGTGAGAGCACTCTTTGCTGAGCTGCCTTATTTTGCGTCACTGATACGCGGATTGTATGGACCACAGAGGATGCTTTGCTTGTATGTTTCGCAGAAAACACTCAACCAGGCACCTCATCTAGGACATTGTGTCCCCCAGGACACGCGACTCCAGTTTTCAGCTGCGATCAAATATGACATCCAATTATAGTCACTTTGGGTTACAGACACAATTTAACAACAATTAATGTATTAATTTACCACTAACAAACCCAGTTGGGCAACAGAAGTTTCGCCCAGTTACACGTAACTTTGACTTACAGAGGACACTGCAAACTTTGTGAGGCACGCTTTTCAATCAGCTTTCTTATTTCTAGCTGTGGGTTATTCTCCTGTGCGGAAGGAAAGGGCATCTTCTCATAAATGGGATACTTGTGTTTGAAAAGAAGGAAGCTTTTAGCTTTTTCCACCCTTGCTGAGGTATAACGCACAAACAACAATTTCTTGATTTTTTAAAGTACTTTATCTATTGTGAAGTGATCGCAACACTCAAGGTAATTAAAATATCCACCGCTTCTCATACCTACTATCTTTCTTTGTGTATGTGTGTGTGTGTGTGGTGACAGCACTTAAGATCTACCCTCTTAGCAACTTTCAAGTATACAACACAGTATCGCTAACTGTAGTCCGTGCTGATCCCCAGAATTTATCCATCTTATTTATTTAAAAAACTTTTTTAATGTTTATTTACTTTGGAGAGAGAGAAAGAGACAGAGCATGAGGGGGGCAGGGGCAGAGAGAGAGGGAGACACAGAATCCGAAGCAGACTCCAGGCTCTGAGCTGTCAGCACGGGACCCGACGCGGGGCTGGAACCCACAAACTATGAGATCGTGACCTGAGCCAAAGTCAGGCGCTTAACCGACTGAGCCACCCAGGAGCCTCTACCCATCTTATTTATAACTGAAGCTTTGTGCCCTTGACAAGATCTCCCCATGCCCCCTCTCCTCAGGCCCTGGCAACCACCATTGTACTTCGATGTGAGATCACGCAGCAATTGAAATGAGCCCTCTTTACTATCTCCACATACTGGGTGTGTTAGTTACCCTAAAAACCAGAAATATCTAGTTGCCTGTATGTTCATCTATCTGTCTATTATCTATTTGTCTGTATCCTAGCTCTACATGAATAATTTTAGAGAAATAGAAAACCTGGGCCCTGGGGTCATGATCAGAGGGCAGGTGTTACTATAAAGGAAGATCCTACGTTGCAATGAAATGTTCTCTATGTTAAATAATCTCTCCAGGGAATAATAACATGAAAATACTTAGAATCAAAGTATATCAGAAAGGAAGGAAGGAAGGAAGGAAGGAAGGAAGGAAGGAAGGAAGGAAGGGAGGAGAAAAGGAAAGGAAGGATATTCTTGTTACTGCTTCCTGACCCTATAGGAAGTGGCTTATATACAAAGTTTCTGAACCAGCCACACAGTGTAAAACAACGGCAAGTCAATGGCAACCACGATAACAGAATAATAACTAATACTGATGAGCGTGGTCTCCTCTTACAAGTAGCCCTACACAGATTTTCAAACCTACTTCTCACATCTAATGGCTGCAAGAGTATTTCTCAGGCTACATGCCAGGCATAGTGGTGAGCGCCTCACTACATTGGTAGTTCTCAACTGAGGTTGAGTTTGCCCCCAAGGGGATATTTGGCTACATCTGGGGACAACTGTGGTGTCACAACTGGAGACATGCTACTGGCATCTGGTAGGTCGAGCCCAGGAAGGCTGTTAAATATGCTACAAGAGCGGATGTCCCCTCAACAAAGAATCGTCTGCCCCAAATGCCAATAGTGCTATGGCTAAGAAACCTTGACCTGCACTCTCCCCTATAATCTTCTCGACCACCCCATGGAGCAGCTGATATTATGGCACAGAATGGCTTCAAGGTCAACAAACTATTTCACTTTTCCTCTTGGGATATTTCTCAGAAGCCACAAGACTGGTTTCTGGCCAATGGAGCATGGGTGGAAGTGACGTCTTCATCTCCATTCTGGATTTATAAAACCCCCTGCTCAGCCCATTGGTTTCCCTCTTCCCCCACTGTTGGTTGGCCGCACATGATCCAGTGGAGGACTCTGAGTAGCCCGTAGGAGATATAGGGGCCACAACATAGGAGGAGCCTGGGCCCCCCGAATGATTCCACGGAGAAGAGCCCCTCACTGACTCACATAAGACTGCCAGGAAGAGAGAAATCTTTCTGGTGCAAAGCCATTGAGATTTTGTGATGATTTCTTGCATTAACCAGCCAATTTTGACTGACACAATTATTATGCCCATTTTGCAGATGGGGAAAAGTGGAGGTTGCAGAGGGAATGCTTGATCAGAGGTGTGGTTCCATTTCTCTGTAATTCTGTCCATTGAAAGCTAAAAGTAGCTTTGCCCAGCATATGTTCTCTTCATCCTCATTACTGCTTCATTTTAAATCCTAAGCCTCCTTGAATCACATTGTTATGGGTGTCCCTCCCCTTGGCACAAGAAAAATTTTGATCTAGTTGATTGGTCCAGCTTTAGGTTACTTGCCCACCCTTGACTAGTCTCTATGACCAGGGCCATGCTCAACACTGAGTATCTTGGATTGCCTGCCTTAACCAGTCACGGAGACCAGGTAACAGGGCAATCGTGATGACTCAGGACCCAAGCTTGGTATTGGGGCTGGACTCAACCTACCCAAACTCCTTGCAAACCTTTATGTCTGCTATGGTGGGGGGGGGGGGGGGGCCGGGGGGGAGTGTCCTCCCCAAAGACATGATGTGGATGGGAATATGCCTTTGGATTTTCAGTCCACACAGAATTCTTGAGAGAATCACCCTGTCCCTAAAGCCAAAGGGCCCAAGCTCTCCTGAAAGTTTCCCACAGCTCAACAAGAACGGGGTGACTAAATGGATGTTTTTATATTCAGAGATGTGATCACCAGATAGCACAGGCAAGATACAAGGAGAAGATCTCTGTCCATGGTTCTGATTGTCATCCAAAGGCACTAATTCTAAGGCAATTTTGCAATACTCCTACTTCAGAAAGCTAACATGCCTACCTTTGTCTGCTCAAAGTGCATCAGCTTCCATGGCAGTGAGGAGAGAATATCAAGAACTATAAACCCCAGCAATTCTGAGTGAGACAATGGAGACCCAGACCAACTACAGTCCACCCAGGAGAAACACCCACACATGCTCTGTATCTGACGTCACTGGTGCATTTATATTCCTGACATCACGTATTTCCTGTTGAATAGTTGAATCTAAGTGGGGTTTTCTCATTTCTTTAACCTTACTGATTGAATGTCAACATTGGCCTTAACCCATAGGGAAGATGGTGGGGGAAGGCCAGGAACTGGGGCTTGATTATTTCATCAAGTTTATTAAATCCCATTTCCTGACATGATTTCCTGGGAGCCAGAAGATATTCTGTGTGTGTGAATCTATTTGGATAATAACAAATGTCTCTCAACCTTGCCACACTTGGGATTAGAAAATTGTGATTTCCAGCTCTCTTTCCTGGTCAGTCAGGGAGAAATCATTTGCAAAGAATAAATATTTTGAGAAGGATATGAGATGTTCACTCACGGGACTCTCGTGGGTAGGGCTGTCATGCACCACTGTTCAAGTCACTGAATAAAGGGACTCAGGAGATGGAACAAGATAGGGTGGCATTTAGCCCTCACACCACGTGTTAGAGCAAAGATAGTCACAAATTCTCTGCCACACCCCCATAGAGAGGTCCGCAGTGCATCCCCTGGAATGTGGACCAAACCTATGGTTAGTCGACAAAGGTCACAGAGTAACCCCGTGTGGGAGCCCCAAATCACACCCACGCCATCAATAGGCATCCAGAACTTGCCTATTAATCACTTGTCTCTCAAGGCTGGCAATCCATCCAAATAATTCCAAAATGGCACCTCTACTCACCTTTACTAGAAACAAATGGATCAAGGAATCAAACTTTAGGGACATTTAGAAAAGCTAGTGGTTTAAAACAAAAAGAAAGAAAGAAAGAAAGAAGGAAAGAAAGAAAGAAAGAAAGAAAGAGGAGGAGGAAAGAAAGAAAGAAAGAAAGAAAGAAAGAAAGAAAGAAAGAAAAGCTGGTAGTTTTTATATTACAGACATTCCCATTCTAGAAAAAGTCATTATCATCTGTATAGGTAACATTTAACAGAGTTGCATCCTCCTGTGACATTTCCTTAGCACATAAAAAGATGGGTGAGTGATAAGTATCTAGGGAACAATAGATCAATTGAACTAGAAGCGTCAATCACTGGGAAAGGTCAACTATCAAAATATTCAAAGAACATTTTCTGGACCTGAGGGACAGAAACATTTTGGAGTTCACACCTACTTCATTTATAAGACAATCACACCATTTACAACTCGTGTGTATTTGCATTGAGTAACATATTAGAGCAAATGAACATCTTAGACGTTTGTTTTGTTCCTTCCCTTTTGTTTAACACAAAAGGTAAATGACCCATGAAGAAGAAAAAGAAATATTAGTTTTCAACCAAAAAGGTTATAAATATGCAAAGAATATAGTATCTAGTAGAGCATATAAAAAAGGAGTTTGCAGTGTTTTCTTAATGGAAATTTCACAAAGCCTTCACAGGCACTTTGGTTATTGAGATGATTAGCATTTTGTTCTATTCTGCTCTGTCACGTGCGTGCTGATGATCATCGCTTCTCCAGTGTTAACATCACCACAGGTCTTACAGGGTTTATGGCAAAGGCTGAGCCCCACAGACTGTGTGCAACTTTGCTGATTGAACTTGAGGGGGTAATAGAAATGGTCTTTTCCATGATGTCACAATTTTCCCTAATTCTTTGGAGGTTGTAGCTTTGTCTATTGCTTGATTTAATCATCATGCTCTGGATGAAAGGAAGCGAGTTAGCAGCAGTAACAGAAAATTCATCCTACCACTCAACCGAAGGAAGTGTGTTTAGACTCTAACTGCCGGGGTGTGAGGGGCTCTGCTCCACACAGTCACTCCGGGATCTAGGTCCCTCTGTCTTGTGACTACACCATCCCCCTGGTATCTCAAAGGCATTGGCTGACTTCCATGCCTTTGGCCAGTGAGTGAGGGAAGAACAGGATTACTTGGGAGGATACTGGAAGCCACACCTGGGAAGTGCCACACAGGGATTCTGCTGATATTTCCTTAACTGAGACTCAGTCAGACACTCCACTTACTGGAATAGAGGCTGGGAGAAGAAAGAAATATCAGAAATTGTGGACATAGGGGACACACATTCATTTTACGTTTTGATGGACCCCCCCTTCATTGCGCATCCAGGTTCCAGACATAGAAATGTCACAGAAGCTCTGTTTTTCAACCTCACCATCACAAGTATGCAGGCGTGTGATGGGGCTCTGACACTTAGGCCCTTCTGTGTGAAATTTTCATATGGGAGCTACATTAGAACAGATGAGTGACACAGGGCATCCATGTCATAGAAGTGGCTGGCAAAGGGGCAGCACATTTCTTGGGTCAGTGGTGGTGGTAGTGGCTTTCCAGGTGTTGTAGCTTTTTGGTTCTCTCCCATCCACGGCTCCTCCCATCCTATGGCTCCTCCCACCCTGAGCCCTTCCCATATTGGAACCCTTCCCACATCACAGCCCCGCCCACACTCATAGCCCTTCCCACCCATGGTTCTTCCCACATCATAACCCTTCCCAGCAATGGCTCCTCCCATCCATGGCTCCTCCTACCTGGTGGCTCCTCCCACATCATAGCTCTTTCCACCCATAGCTCCTCCCACATCATAGTCCTTCCCATATTGTAGCGCCTCCCACATCATAGCCTCTCCCACACATGGCTCCACCCACATCATAGCTCTTCCCACACTATAGCTCCCCTATATCATAGCCCCTCCTACTCTGTGGTCCTGCCCATCTCATGGTTCTGCCCACCTTTATTCTTCCTTGGCCAACCTGGCTCTCTCGGGTGACTTCACAGGCTGTCACTGAACAGTCACTTCCTCTACCCTTTTTTGGAATCATTCTTGGACTTCCTAGTATTCCTTACTAAGTCCTTTCCTGATTAAATTAAGCAAGTTAATCTTTGCAACTAATGATGTTTACATGTAATAGTCCTTTGTTTTGAGGGAAACAAAACCCAACAAAACAAGGACATATGCTTTAATACTGAGTTTTCACTCTGTCTCTGACCAGAAGAGCTTTTTTTAAGCCATACAATACATTATTGCCATTATTTAAAAAATATAGGATTTTTCATTTCAACCCTGATTTCCGACTTCTCTTTAAAAAAATAGAAAAAATTTGGCACATTTGAGAACAGGTATAGGAGAAGCGCCATTCATTAATTCAGCAAACATGTATTTAAAGCTGAGAATTTACCAAACCTTGCTAAAAGAAGCCAAATTTCAGGGCATTTTTGTGGTCACATAGTATCAGCTGATGCAGATGTAAGGATTATCTCTTGTGAGATAGCCAGAACCTTTTCCATTTTATTTAACAGGAATGTGTCTTGATTAATAGGTTCCTGATCCTTAATACCCAGATAGGTTTCCAAATGAGAGACTTTTTGAAGGTAGAGGTGGACATTTCCACAATCATGTAGGTCACTGCCCTTCCTGAATCAGCAGTATTCAGATCCGTTTCATTCCTGGTCATTTTCAGTGGACTAAATTAGGGTGCTCTGTGAATGACTTTATAGTGATTGCATTGCTCTTGTCCTTTGGGTATGATTGGGGTCCCAAAGACCACTGGGGTGGGAAGGTGGAGGGCACTGAGTTGGAATGTCTCCCAGTGCCAAGAAAAGGTGTTTGACACAAAGCACAGAAATATAAGTCTCCAGGAGCACCTGGGTGGCACAGTCAGGTAAGCATCCGACTTCGGCTCAGGTCATGATCTCATGGTTTGTGGGTTCAAGCCCTGTGTTGGGCTCTGTGCTGACAGCTCAGAGCCCGGAGCCTGCTTCAGATTCCGTATCTCCCTCTCTCTCTGTTCTTCCCATGCTCATGCTCTGTCTGTGTGCCTGTCTCTCTGTCTCAAAAATAAATAAACATTAAAAATTAAAAAAAAAAAAGAAATATAAGTCTTCAGAGGGCACAGGCTCTGGGTCCTGCATTTCTGATATAAAACGGGTTTTCTCAACCTTGACACTTTTGACATTTTTGGTGGGGTAAGTTTTGGTTATGGGGGCTGTCCTGTGCATTGTAGAATATTTAAAATATCCCTGGTCTTGGGGCACCTGGGTGGCGCAGTCGGTTAAGCGTCCGACTTCAGCCAGGTTACGATCTCGCGGTCCGTGAGTTCGAGCCCCGCGTCAGGCTCTGGGCTGATGGCTCAGAGCCTGGAGCCTGTTTCCGATTCTGTCTCCCTCTCTCTCTGCCCCTCCCCTGTTCATGCTCTGTCTCTCACTGTCCCAAAAATAAATAAACGTTGAAAAAAAAATTTTAAATATCCCTGGTCTCAACCTCCTGGATGCCAGAAACACCCTCCACCCAGTTGTGATGAAGGGTGTCCAGATGTTACCAAATTCTCCTGGGGGGAAATCGCCCCCTTGTTGTGCTTTAAGAACTAAGATTTTTGAAGGGAAGGCTATTTCTACAATGATGCTATAGAACCCAGAGTTAAAATCACAATTCTTTGGAGGCATTTTGCCTCTACAGAAGGATTTCTTATTTTTAAAGTATTTCTAATCTGTACAAAATCACTTAGGATGATCATCCACTTTAAGTAAGAATTCACACGCACCCCACCATTGGCTTTGAACTCCACACCCTTTGCCACTTTTTATAGGAGTTATCTCGCTTGCTGAGACAGTAATGGCGAACTCCCCTTCCCACATTTGTTCTTTATGCTGATGTCACACCATATCTGATGCCATTAGCATTTTCACATTGACACGGCTTCCACTTGATTGTCACCTGGTTGAGCAAGCAGGGAAGTTACCACCACCTCCCGGTTAAATACGAGGAAACAGGCTCAGAAGGGTCACGAGATCCAGGCTCCCCAAGGCAAGGGGGACGAGCTGGATCCCAGTGATTTCTCATCAAGCTTACATGCATTGCCAGTGCCTTCAGGACAGGGGACATCAGGGGTATTGGCTTTTACTCTTTCCCTCACTCTGCCACCTGGGTGCCAACTTATGTGGTGGGCACTGCGGGTGGAGAGGGGCAGGACAGACACGGCAAATTCCAGGAAAGATCCTGACATTTAGGGTCCTGGGCTCAAGTCCCTTCTCCCCCCCATTCAGCTGCGTGAACGTGGGTGAGACAGTCCACCCACGTGAGCCCGACTTTCCTCCTCTGTAAACACAGGCAGTGATGATCAAGTCGAACTCATGAGGCCGTTGGCGAGGCTCTGAAGGCAATTGAGCCAGCATACTCCAAATGCTAGAAACAACGAACTCCACATTTGAAAAGCTGAATGCGCATTACAAAGTACACCGTGTAAGCAATTCATAAAAGATGAACTACAAGGGGGGGTAAGATTAATTTTAAGTTCACCAGTAATTGACGAAATGGAAATCAGTGCAATCATTTGATATCAAATCATTCCCTTTGGGACGACAGAGTTGAGACTACATCACATTCTCTTTGCTTTCTCTCCATCAGCTGTTTACAGAGGAGGATGAAGCCCAACAAGAAACCAAGCTTTATTGATTTAATGCAATGAGATAACACAGCCCTCAACAGTGAAGGATATTATGTGGTTTCATTGTCCAAATTGGTTTTTTTTTTTTTAAGAATCACATTAGTGTCAAAGAAGCCCTGAAAGAAATTTTACGATCTCTCAAAAGCAGTTGGACCGCAAAGGTGGTCTCTGTATTTCATGATTTTTAAAAGTTATTCTATTTTATTTTATTTTTAAATTTTATGTGTTCATTTTTGAGAAAGAGAGGGACAGAGAGAGAGAGAGAGAGGGAGAGAGCAGGGGAGGGACAGAGAGAGAGGGAGAGAGAATCCCAAGCAGGCTCCACACTGGCAGTTCAGAGCCTGACTTGGGACTTGATCTCACAAACCGTGAGGTCATGATCTGAGCCAAAATCAGAGTCAGACGCTTAACCAACTGAGCCACTCAGGCGCCCCTATTTTATATTTTTTAATTGAAAAATGATTAGCATGCAATATTATATTAGTTAAAGGCATTCTCTTCAGTGGGCACGATGAAACATTTTGAATTCGTTGCAAAAATTTAAAAATCCAGAGATTCCATACAAAATATGGATATCTAGTATTCTGTGGAAATGCTGGCATTATTGGGCCCATCTGTGACTAGGTGTGAATGACAAGTGCCCTGAATACATGAACGTTCTCATTCACCCCTCTGAGGTCACCCTCACTCGTCTATGCTAACTTCTCTTTCTTTGCACTCTGTGACACCTGCCATAGACCAGCCCTGAATAGTACCAGCCCTGGCACTCCAGGATTTTCCACACTGGAAATCTGAGAACTATTCCTAGGATATCAAAAACGTTAGGTCACCTTTGGAAAGGAGCCTAAATGTTTCTCAAGTTTGGGAAATATGAATTCCTTCAGCCTTTTCCCACATCCATATTCCCGAACATCGGCTCATTTGGAATCAATTGTTTGATTTTTCTACAAGAAGAAAGATTTCCTTCTTTTTCTTTTGTGTGGCAGAAAAAAAAAAAATCCAGGGTCAATGTCTAATGTGGAGGTCATTTGTTTTAAGGCTATAAATACCCACCATCCCAGATCTGATATGAATCCACCATTAAGGGTTCTCCTGAAGCATGAAATCTAATTCATTACTGTTTTTAGAAATGATTCCTCTAGGGTATCAGCCCAGAAAAGCTACCGAGCTCTGTATCATTCATAATCCAATTAAAACTCCTTTTCTAATACCAATGGGACTTCAACGGTGGCATTTCAGTTTCAGACACATCAGTGTAGCTGACAGTGTATTTTATTTAATGGGTGGTGTCCTTTGGGGCAGAAGTATAAGGTTTCCATGGAGATTCTCAGGCCGCCCAGTGAAATCTCCCTGGTTCTGGGATTTCAGCTAAAACCTAAATCTTATCCTTGCTTTCATCCCCGACAATCGTGTCCTTTCTCCTTCCTTTCCTTCTTTCCTTTCTTCTCCAAACCTTTCTTCAAGGTCTTTTCCTCCTTTCTAAGAGCCATAGTATCCCATGATTAATAATAGTAGATCCTGACTCTATGGGATATATATATATATATATATATATATATATATATATATATA
>NW_024412422.1:16533232-16545571 GCF_014898765.1 Herpailurus yagouaroundi
TGAAAAAAAAAAAGGCACCGGGTCTAGACAGAAGAAGGGAATTTATTGACTCACAAAGCAAGCATCCAGGGAAGTTTGAGCTTCAGGTATGGCTGTATCCAGGGGCTCAGAAGGATGTGGTTTCCCTTTCATCATCCTTGGCTTTTTTTCTTCTGTTGCGGCCATTCCAAAAAGACACACTTTTTTAGTGAAGGCAATACGCACGGCTGCCTCCAGTTCCGGGACCACATTCCTGCAGCTGTATGTCCCGTGGAAATGAAAGTTTGTTTCTTCTCTGGGTTTTTACACATCTTGGGTGAGGAAAGCGTTAGCATAGCAATTCTGAGCCTGCTGGATTGAAAGGCCAGTTTCCAAGGTTGGCTCTCGGATGGCCTCTTGGAACTGGATTTCTGGAGGGTTCCAACTATCCCCTGATCAGAAAGGCTCACTGTGTCAGAATTATTTAGGCAAAACAATACGGTTTCTGCTGACAGCCTGCCTGCCTTCTGTGGGTCTGGGACTTGGGCAGTGCCCAGAAGAAGGTGCCTACGTGAGCAGCACCATTTAAAAACCCTGGGCAGTGAGTCCCTTGTGAGTCTCCCTGGTAGATGACATTTTAAACATGTTGTCACATGTTGCTGGAGGAATCAGGTGCTTCTGTTGTGACTGGACTGGGCAGATTCTGGAAGTTTGCACCTGGCTTCCTCCGGACTTCCCCTCCTGCACATTTTCCATTTGTTAATTTTGTTTCGCGTCTTTTGTTTGTTTGTTTTTGCCATAGCAATGAGTTGACTGTATGCTGAGTCCTGTGAGTCCTCCTGGCCAATTATTGAGGCCGGGGTGGCCTTGGGGACCCTGACGCTGAGGTTCACGCTAACTGCCAACTTGGCCGGTAGGATAGATCCTGGCGGGTCTAACAGGCTCAGCTCGATTTCGGCCTTCACCTTGGCACCTGGCAATCAGTTGAATGCTTTCAACGCTAGAATCTGTATCGTCAAGAAAAAAATGAGAAAGAAACACTGGCCCGATTCATTGTGCGTTTTCGAAAATTGAAATCATCCGTGTGTATATCTAGAAGATTCAAGGTAGCCCGAACAGGCTTACTGTTGACAAAAAAAGTTGATTTATTTATTTTGAGAGAGAGACCGTGTGTGCAAGTGCGTAAGAGGCTGAGAACGAGGGAGTCCCAAGCAGGCTCCAGACCACCACTGCAGGGCCCACATAGGCCACCATCTGACCAACTGGGAGGTCACGACCGGAGCTGAAATCAAGACTCCCAGGCTTAACCGACTGAGCCACCCAGACGCCCCCAGGCTTATATAATATATATATTTTAAGTATCCCTTATCATTTATCCGTTTCCCTCAACCCAGAGGCAATCACTTTTTACCACTGCTGTGTTTTAAGGATTCCTCTCTACAGCTGTCAATTTCATGCTTGTATTTCTATGTCTTGATTCCTTGCTCTTTTGGGATGCCCTCTTCTTTCCTGGTCTCCCTTTCTTCCAAGTCGTGCTATTCCAGGTTTAATTTTTTTGCGAGAGCGCCATTCATGTTGTAGGATTTCCTCGTTTGTGTGGTGATCCTCGACCACTCCCGACAGAGGGCGGGTAACAGCACAGCAGAGGCCCGGCGGGCATCACGATGGGGTGATCGGCTGGTGGTTTTATCACCGAAACCCTGATGTGGGCCACTTTAGGTGTTCCCTCTTGGGCTGGGCACGGCTTCGGGGCAGGAACTTCCAGGCTCTTGCCGGGAGGGTCTGGGACTGGCCGCCTGGCTTTTGGCGAAAAGCAGGGAGAGGCCAGGGGATGCCAGCACGTGGCCCACCCTGGACAGTGTGCAGGGAGGGAAGCGCACAGGGCGCGAGCCTCTGCTGAACTCAGAGACCCCCCCCCCCCGTCCCTCCCCATGACTGTAGAGTTAGCTCTCCCACTGTCAGCCCCTTCTGTGTGCCTCCTATGTACCTTCTGGGTACCCTTCTATGTATCCTTCTAGTACCTTCTTTTCCTTTTGCCCCTTGGGTGTTAATGCCTTAAAAATAAAATCAATGTTCTTATTGTGGTGATGTTTGGGAAGGGGGGGCGGCATGTTAACTTTCACATTGTACTGAAAGCCAATTCACTGAGTATTAAACGTTTTTATCTGAATAATTTAATATTTGTGTAGACAACTTTCTAATGGGTTGCAAACTGCAATCTTTTAATTTATTTTCTACCCCGTATGATTACTCCCAGTTTCTTGATTATTCCATTATGATGCATTCTGAGCTTTTAGTGCCTCCTAATTGCCCATAAAATACATAAAAACGCAACATCGAGGGCTCGTGATGACAAAATCAATTTTTTCCCTAGTAGGTATAGTGTGTTTATAAAACCACCTTTTGTGGAGAGGGAGGGAACCAAGAACAGGAATGTAAAAGCATGTTAGCTTATCTTTTTCCTACCTGGACTTGCCTGATGCATAATTCCTGTGCCCTTCAATGCCCTGACCTCCCCCCAGCCCCGCCCCAAATCCATTTCAGTCAAGGCTCCCTGAAGTCCGTGGAGCAGAGACAAAAGGTCTGAGCATATACATGATGTATTCATAGTGTGCCTTTTTATTCTAAAGACGTATTTCCTGAATGGATTTTATGCCAAGAAATGCTAACTAGACCTAATCTCTAGGTCTTAACATGTGAACGCTGCGCCATGATTAATGAGCTTGTTAAAACTAAGCAATATTTTCATTTTCTAGATGCCATCAACCCAGCAGGGAAATGAGAGAGGGCTTTTGATATTTAGCTCACCCAGTAAGTGAAAGGATTATTGTAGCTTGTAAACTAAAATAATTACTATATACCTCGACTCTCTTCACAGTGTTCTGTTTATTACTATTTTATCCTATTAGCTGTCAGTAACTTCAGAGACAAAGATGCATTCTCTACCAGACAAAGAAATTTTATTATGACTTGCAAGATTCATATTAAATAACTAAAAAATTATATGCTTTTTATAGACATAATTGAAAGCAATATATTAGAAGGAAGATCTTCCTCCCTTCCTCCCTTCCTCCCTTCCTCCCTTCCTTCCTTCCTTCCCTCTCCCTGGCTCTTTCTCCACATGCACCTCTGCATCTTCTAATGAATAAAGAGGGAAAAGAAACACATGATCAAAGAAAAAAAAATATCCAATTAGCTGCAGTTCATTCAGTCTTGCCCATTATAAGCCAGCCACTATTTGAATTTTGTATCCAGTATTTGAAATTCTGAGTCTCACTTTGTTTCACTCTGAGTACTTCATCTTTTCCCCTAAAGTTTCCTGTCCTTTACTGTCTTAAGAGTCACCTGTTAGCATTTACGGGGAAGCCAAACCTTCACATTAAGCTTACAATGATTGCCATATACCGCCCCCCTAATGAAAGAGGAGTTAGGAGAAGCTGGAGAAACCCCAAGCACAGGAAACGAGGCTCACGTCCACCAAGGTGCTCGACAGAAACGCCAGGGTCAGGATGCAGAAGCCACAGCAAAGCAGCGTCTGGGCCGTCAACACCTGGCCCGTGTACACGTCCTCACGCGCAGGGACGGGCAGACGTGCTGCCCCTGTGGGTTCACGAGGGTCTCGTGAAGGCAGTTGTCAGCTCTGTTCACTCTTCCGGATTTTAGGGACAGCGAGAAATGGTGCAAAAGATTAGGATTTTGTAATTTGCAGTGGTGGGGGGAGAGGAGCCCTTTCTAGTAACTTCAGATTCCAAGTGGCATCTCTCTGGCTCAGGCTTTTTTTGTTTTTTTTGTGTTTTTTTGTTTGTTTTTGAGAGAGAGGGAGGGAGAGAGGGCGAGCGGGCAGGGGACAGGGCGAGAGACAGAATCTTAAACAGGCTCTGTGCTCAGCGCAGAGCCCAACGCAGGGCTCGATCCCCCAACCCTCAGATCATGACCGGAACTGAAATCCAGGCGCGCCTCTGGCTCAGACTCTTGGCGTAATTTCCAACGCACTCCCCGTCGAAAGTCCATCTCTGTAAATGGGTCCTTCAGCTACCAGAATTCTTTTTCATCTGAAACTGTGTTCCGTGAAGACATTAGCCCCTTCATGCCATCATTCCATTTGTACTTCCTCTGGTGTCAGCGGAGCCGGGGGGAACATCCAGGCACTCACTGGGTGGTGGAGTTGAGACCCGACGCCTGGCTTGGTGTCCTGGCCAAGAGACTGTGGTTTTGTTTCCCAAAGTGAAAATGAAGTTGAGTCCATGGGTCAATTTCCACCCCTTCTGGATCTTGCTTCCACTTGCTGAGCAACCTGCACTGAATGGGTATGTCCTGCTTGGTGTCTTTATACACTTGACTCACTGACCGAGTCCCCGGGGGGGGGGGGGGGGGCCCCCAGGGGGGCGTCCCTGTTGAAATACAGCGCCCTTTATGTCGACTGCTATAGCAGCAAAACCGACTAAATCCACGAAAACCCTTGCACACCCATTGTTGTTGAAAACTCCTACTCCAACTCTTTATATACTCTTTAAGCAGCCAAACGTTATCCCAACCATTTTTGTGGAGGTCCTCCCAAACTGTGCCCCGCTTTCGTGTTCTTTCAGGAGAATATGATGTATACGATGTGTGTGTGCCGGCAGGTGGGGGACTGTGCGTTGAGTGTGTTTGTGTGTATGCGTGTGTCACTGAGGACCATCCCTATAAACACTGGCTGTCTGGTTGGGTACACGTGTTGGATGCCTTGATGTCTCGGGAGCAAACGCTCCAATCGGCTGGTTCCTTTATTACATGACCTTGGACAAGCACGCTTTTTGGATCGTTCCCTTCGGTCTTGATGACGTTGTACCTCCTCATCTCGCTTCCCAGGTGCTGTCACTTTCCATTGCTCTCAAGGTGTTTCCTTGAAACAAAGTTCCTTATGTGAAAATTTGCTTCTGGTAAATGACACGTTTGCCCCGGAACGTTTATTTCCTCTGAGTTCCGCGGGGGAAGGACCTCTTTTCCCTCGTTTGTCTGGCACCTGGCAGGTAGCTGGGCTGTGCTGAGGGCCCATTAACATTCCCTGCGCAAGTAACCAATTCCACTGCAATTTTGTGTAAAGTAACAATAAAAGGGCCTGAGAAGCCAAACGGCTTTATGTTGCTTACAGTTCATGAGCTTAAACACAAAGCTGGTGGGTCGCGATGTTGGCTCCTAAGAGGCTTTTTTAAAAGGCTCTACAGGGGCGCCTGGGTGGCTCAGTCGATTAAGTGCTTGACTCTTGGTTTCGGCTCAGGTCGTGATCTCATGGTTTGTGGGATCAAGCCCTGCCTCAGGCTCTGTGCTGACAGCGTGGAGCCTGCTTAGGACTCACTCTCCCTCTCTCTCTGTCCCTCCCCGGCTCACTCTCTTTCTCTCTCAAAATAAATAAATAAACTTTTTTTTTTTTTTGGTCTAAAAAAAGCTCTTCATTCTGTTGCATCACTGGGGCATGTTTTTTCTCCTCCCAATTTCTACTATTATTGCTAATTTTTCTTTTTCTTTTTTTTTTTTTTACCCAGACACCCTCGCTCACATTCACTTCTTCTGGAGAATTCTCAATTCTCCTTCCTCTTCTCCATCTATGTGGTTCTAGGAACGTTTTTCTTCGTTTGCCTTTGAGAGATTCCTGTTGAGGGATTTCACTTGAATTTTGCTGTGTAGCCAGATTGGGGAGAGAGTCTTCGGGAAATATGACCACTCACTGCCTCCGGTATATTTTTCCTCTCCACTTGACTTTAACTACCTTGCCCTTCTTTAAATTCTTTGAGTGCCTTCCTGTCTTATTTGCAGCTCTTTATGCCCGTTTAAATCTCTCCACATCAACAAAGCCACTTATTTTGTCCTGGTTATTTACTGGCCCAGATGTTCCTTACTGCCTGCAGATTTTTCTACAAGGTAATCCAAGGACTGGCGTTCCCACTGCGCCCCCTCCCCGGCTCCCCTGTGCATGGTTTCTTCTATAGGAAGCATGAGAAACTCACATTGTGGGGGGACAGTGGACAGGTGGTTTGACCAACGCTACTCGTTTTACTGGAGACTTTTTCTTTCATGTAACTCTGTCTTCAAGGAGAATTTACACCCTGGATGCAGCGATGTACCGTGATGAAAATTCCCATTATTATTTTTTTTTTAATTTTTTTTTTCAATGTTTATTTATTTTTGGGACAGAGAGAGACAGAGCATGAACGGGGGAGGGGCAGAGAGAGAGGGAGGCACAGAATCGGAAACAGGCTCCAGGCTCCGAGCCATCAGCCCAGAGCCCGACGCGGGGCTCGAACTCACGGACCGCGAGATCGTGACCTGGCTGAAGTCGGACGCTCAACCGACTGCGCCACCCAGGCGCCCCAACTTTAGTTTTCTAAACCATTTCTTGTTAAAGGAAATGGATTTGCATTGGGTTATGAGTCACGTGTTTGCTTTCTGCTTGCTTTGGTTTTTTAAATTCTTCACGAATAAAGGTGACAGAGGTCAGATATGGAAGGAGGTTACTTAAAATATCTTTCCTGGGCATCTCATTCTCTGTTGGCTGACATCCCTAAGACCCGAGGAAGGCGTAAACTAAGATGAGAATAATTATGCAGGACCTGAAAACGTATTTGCTAGAAAAAGTGTCAGGAGGAGGCATGTGTGTCACGGGTGGTGGGCGACGGGGAGGGCTACGGGAGGAGGGAATACTTTACAACTCGGGAGACTATCGATTAGCTCCGAGAGAGGTTAGGGAAAGGAATGACGGGTCCATTCAAGTCAGGTGAAAAGAGAACGCACGTCTAAATTCGCTGCTTGCATTTTTACGTGCGCATCAGTGTCTCTTTAATTGGCTCTTTCTGTTACAGTTCTGCTCCGATTTTGAGATCTGACATCACGTCCACATATTTAGCATCCGTCCTGGATGAGATAAATGTTGGGAAGAGAAAGAGATTTGGACTCTGAAAATTGGGGGGTTTGCCTTGGTGTAGACACGTTAGGTGTGCAATCTCGGGTAAGCTACCTACAGGACCTCACTTTTCACACCAAGGAAGTGGTTTATGATCTCCTCCTTGCATATTCACAGGAATACGGGAGTATCGTAGGCATCAAATTATTGGATACGGCAAAACGTGTACGGACGGCACATGCACCCGACCCTAAAACAACACGGATTTGAACTGTGCGGATCCACTGATGGGAAGACTTTGTGGCTGTTAAATACAGTACGGTACATGTATTGCCTCTTTCTTATGATTTTCTTAGTAACATTTTCTTTTCTCTGGCTTACTTTATTATAAGAACGGGGCAGAGAATACATACAACACACAAGATCTGTGCTAATTGACAGTATATGTTATCAGCAAGGCTTCCTGTCAGTAGGCTGTTCACAGCTAAGTTTTGCTGAAGTCAAAAGTTACACGTGGACTTTCGACTGTGCAGGGGAGGGGGGGTTGGGGCCCCACTCCCGTGCCTCCCAAAGGCCAAGGTCGACTCTAAACGGAAGGCTGCATTGTCACTTACTCGCTACCCCTCAGCTGTACATTTTGAAACAACGCTTCTCCAAACGGGACTATGGAAACCCTTGAGGGTCTCAGGAAGCCACAGCAGGGAGACTGAGATCAGAAAAAAATGTACGAGAAGACGGGGGTTTTCTAGAGCCTCCAGGCTGTGTGGCGACATCACCTGGGATGATTCAGGGGGTGTATCCTAAGGTGTTCGAGAGCAGACAACGTACAGAAAAATTATGCACGTTTTCGGAACATAACTGTCTCTCTTCGATGCTTCCGCTGGGCTTTGACGACATCACCTGAGCTCCACTGGCTACAACTTTACAGCCTTGTTTTTATTCAATAAAACATTACCTCGAGAACACCACGTTTTCCTAGAGCCCGTGAGGACACACAACCGGAAGTACACTGTGGTCTTGCTTAGAAGTGATGTTTTCATTCTTTTCCCAAAAAATTTTATGTGTAAAACTCCCCCCCCCCAAAGTTAGGATTTTGCAATTCCGCATCTTATCCTAAAATCTCAGAATAGTCTTCACACAGTAGTTTTGTATATTAAAGGTGAATATGTACACTCCAAAAATGGATATTGGAAACTTGCTGTCTCAGCCTAAAGCTGTCATATCTGCCTAAAAATGCTGGAAAGCGTTAAAACTGACTTACGAGAAAGTTCTCTGTGTCATGAAAGGGAAAAATCTGCTTAAATCAAGGGGCACCTGGGTGGCTCAGTCGGTTAAGCGTCCGGCTCTTGATTTCAGCTCAGGTCATGATCTTGTGGTTGGTGGGTTTGAGCCCCAAGTCAGCCTCTGAGTCCGCACAGAGCCTAGAGCCTGCTTCAGATTCTGTGTCTCCCTCTCTCTCTGCCCCTCCCCCACTCATGCTCACGTGTTTTCTCTCTCTCTCAAAAATAAATAAAATCTTTTTTAAAAATTGAAAAAAAAAAAACCTGCTCAAAACAAACAAACAAAAAAGAAACCTAGCTTGCTCTTTAAATTAGAAATAAAAGTCTGACAAAATGCAGTTGATTCTTGAACCGTTTGGGGGTTGGGGTACCACTCCCGCACAGTCGAAAATCCATGGGTAACTTTTGATTCCCCCCAGAACGTAACTACTTAAAGCCTCCTGCTGAAGCCTTACTGATAATATAGAGTTGATGAACACGTATTTTGTGTTCTATGTATCACATACTGTACTCCTACGATAATGTAAGCTAGAAATATAGAAAATGTTATCTTAAAAAATCTCAAGAGAGAGAACATACATTTACAGTCCTGTCCTGTACGTATCGGGAAAAAATCTGCACGTAAGTGAATCCACGCAGTTCAAACTCGTGTTGTTCAAGGGTCAGCTGTACGATTCTCCCTTGGCTTCCTAAGTGTTAATTTGTCGTCTTACTCACTAGAATAATAATATGATGTCAGTTAGATTTTGTGATCAATGCCTCAGAGTTCAAAGAAGGAACTGAGCCTTTTTTAACATCGATGTTACATGCTTATTAAAAGCCAAAACTTAATTGGTAGTGTTTTTCAAGTTTGACGAGAGGAAGGACACTGATGTGTCTCAAGGAGAAGTCAGTGTATTGCATTTGCTGAACAGGTGCACCCAACAGGTGAAAGGTTATTAACACTTAGCACCCTTGATGTGACCCAATTTCAAGTGCGAAAAAAAAGCGAGTAAAATAAATGACAGAGCTTCAGCTTTCTGTGATTCTGTTCGACGTTTCCGTTGTTCCTCTAAACTTGCTTTTTTCCCTCTCCCTAGAGTATTTTTCATGAAAAATAATCTTAGCAATATCCTGACCCGGGGCTAGCATATACTGAAATTAGCATCCCCAAAACCTATAATTACAGGGAACTTGTCTTTTGCATCCAAGCAAAACGTTCCATTTGACGGAATCAACTGCCTGTCACATTTTTAACCAAGGTTAATTGTGAATCATGGGTTGTTTTCAAGAAGACAGCCCAAAAGTAAGTACTGGGACTCTTTCCAAAGTTGCAATGAATTTATGACACATTTGATATGGACCGATTATTTATTAAAGTCTATGAAATTTGTCAGGACCGCTGGTGAGAAAGGATTTATTGGAACAACTAATATAAAATGTAATGAAATAGATTAAGCCTCCTTATGAAACATTAATATCCATTCCATCTGGTTATTACAACTCTGTATTTGGAATCTCCCCTTTGTGGACGCTGTGAATTCACGTTGTTGATGGTGTTTCAAGTCTTTATGCGCGGCCGAACCGCTCACTAAAAAAGCTTCCGAGAATGAGTGATATATCAAGTTCTGGATAGTGATTGTCTCACAGCGAAAGGTCACCGTTGGGGAAAAGAGATCAATAGATTTCAACTCTACTTTATGTCTCTATATATTGATACTTCTCCATCTCCCTCCCACCCCTTCTCTCTCTCTCTCTCTACTCTTGTAGAAGAATAAGAATAAAATAGAAACCTAATGTCTCTCTCTTGAGAGAGAGAGAGAGAGAGAGAGAAGGAGAGAGTGCAAATGAGCACGCGCACGAGAGGGGCCAATTTGGGGAGCCCGAGTGTTTCCACCGTATTCTTACTCATCCAGCAGGATTATATAAGGTACTCTTTTTGGCTTAACCGGACAATGGGTACTAAGGACCCCCATTTTCCCAAGGAAGGTGGTAGACGATCACTTGTAAAGATTGTTAAAAGAAACCACGAGTGTATAGAAGTTTGAAGAGGTAAGAGCTCGATTGTTCCGGAATCAGGGAGACAACTTCTTAGATGGTTATGTGTGTATTTTCAATTTCAATGTCCCCCTAACTTGGGTTAGTAAGGGGCGCTCCGTTCTCATAACTAGCCAAGCGACGGGTATGATTTGTCTTAGGTTTCCATCTTCTAGAAGCAGACTCTGAAATGAAGGTTCAAGTGAAAATAGTTTCTTTGGGAGGTGTTGGCACAAAATGCTGTAAGGGAGTGGAGACGGAGAGCAGGAATGGAAGAAGGTTATAAAGGATGTGTTGTTGAGCCAGTCAGCACTGTGGGGTGATCGGAGCACTGTAGGGTGATCGGAGCTTAGTCACAGTGTATAAAGGATCTGTTTCCTAAGAATGGGGAAGATCTATGGTCTCAAATGGTGGCGCCATGTTTTCTGAGCACCCCCCTCAGGAGCCGCTAGGAGAATGGTAGAGCTAAGATCCCTTCTTCCAAATTATGGCTCAGAAGAACTCAGGACATTTATAAGTAACTTAACACATTGTCATTATTCAGAAATTATTTCTCACCACCTATTACTAGATGACAACCTGAGTAACACTGTGCCTTATTCCATCATTTTAAAAATTGTGAAACCTAGAGAATTGGCTGAGTCCTTCCCAACCCCATAATTGGAAATGCATATGGAATTTACACATTAAACCGCACAGACAGAAGGAGGAGGCAATGTGCTCTGTGAACTCATTCTTCGAAGCCATGATCTCATGTCGCTGCTCCTACTTTAAAAGCACTCCCTGGGGCGCCTGGGTGGCGCAGTCAGTTAAGCGTCCGACTTCAGCCAGGTCACGATCTCGCGGTCCGGGAGTTCGAGCCCCGCGTCGGGCTCTGGGCTGATGGCTCAGAGCCTGGAGCCTGTTTCCGATTCTGTGTCTCCCTCTCTCTCTCTGCCCCTCCCCTGTTCATGCTCTGTCTCTCTCTGTCCCAAAAATAAATAAACGTTGAAAAAAAAAATTAAAAAAAAAAATAAAAGCACTCCCTGCCAAAAAACCGTATTATAAATAAAATCTGTGTGGGGCGTCTAGGTGGCTCAGTCGGTTAAGCATCCGACTTCGGCTCAGGTCATGAGTTCAAGCCCCGCGTTGGGCTCTGTGCTGACAGCTCAGAACCTGGAGCCTGCTTCAGAATCTGTGTCTCCCTCTCTCTCTCCCCTGCTCATGCTCACACTCTCTCTCTCTCTCTCTCTCTCAAAAATAAATAAACATTAAAATTTTTTCATAATAAATAAATAAATAAATAAATAAAATCTGTGTTCTACAGATAGTTTCACGCTTCTATATATTGCATAGCTCTTTCAAAATTTTGGATTATTAATGAATAATCTCACTTGCTTTCTAAGTTTTAAATAGTTATTTATCTCATTTGAGGACGGTGTGATTGGTATTCAGAAACAATTTTAAAGATGACATAGCCTCTTTTCAGTGGGGTCGGGTATGCGATTTATGAAGGCAGCTGTAGCTAGGAAATTGAATTGCCCATCTGTCAACCACCTGTGACTTTAAAAGTAAGGGCAAAAACAATACATTTAATTAACCGAATTCACACAGTAGGTGTCAGGTAAGTAATTCTTTTAGGCTCCTTGTTGCCTAAAGGAAACACAAAGTGAGAAGTGTCTGTAGAATCTGTAGATCTGGGCCACGTTGGCCAGTTTCATATCCCAATGTGTTACCCAGGCACAATTTGCACACATGAAGAAGTGGTAGTTTAAATTTCTAAAACAACCTTCAGAATTATCCATCGGCATTATTCACATAAAAAGAAATGTATCGTTCACTTTTTAAAAATGCATACCCTAAACCTTTCAACTCTAGCATCTGGGGGTATCTGCTGTATAAGAACCACACTTTAACCCGGAGGGACACAAGGCAGTGGTCAAAGGACAATCCAACTACCAGACCTGTGTTTGTTATTAAAATAATGGAATACTACTTGGCAATGAGAAAGAATGAAATCCTGCCATTTGCAACAATGTGGATGGAACTGGGAGGGTATTATGCTAAGTGAAATAAGTCAATCAGAGAAAGACAGATACCATGTTTTCACTCAGATGTGGATCTTGAGAAACTTAGCAGAAGACGATGGGGGAGGGAAGGGGAAAAATTGTTACAAACAGAGCGAGAGGGAGGCAAACCATAAGAGACTCTTAAATACAGAGAACAAAC
>NW_024412422.1:16545971-16625689 GCF_014898765.1 Herpailurus yagouaroundi
GTTTCACGCTTCTATATATTGCATAGCTCTTTCAAAATTTTGGATTATTAATGAATAATCTCACTTGCTTTCTAAGTTTTAAATAGTTATTTATCTCATTTGAGGACAGTGTGATTGGTATTCAGAAACAATTTTAAAGATGACATAGCCTCTTTTCAGTGGGGTCGGGTATGCGATTTATGAAGGCAGCTGTAGCTAGGAAATTGAATTGCCCATCTGTCAACCACCTGTGACTTTAAAAGTAAGGGCAAAAACAATACATTTAATTAACCGAATTCACACAGTAGGTGTCAGGTAAGTAATTCTTTTAGGCTCCTTGTTGCCTAAAGGAAACACAAAGTGAGAAGTGTCTGTAGAATCTGTAGATCTGGGCCACGTTGGCCAGTTTCATATCCCAATGTGTTACCCAGGCACAATTTGCACACATGAAGAAGTGGTAGTTTAAATTTCTAAAACAACCTTCAGAATTATCCATCAGCATTATTCACATAAAAAGAAATGTATCGTTCACTTTTTAAAAATGCATACCCTAAACATTTCAACTCTAGCATCTGGGGGTATCTGCTGTATAAGAACCACACTTTAACCCGGAGGGACACAAGGCAGTGGTCAAAGGACAATCCAACTACCAGACCTGTGTTTGTTATTAAAATAATGGAATACTACTTGGCAATGAGAAAGAATGAAATCCTGCCATTTGCAACAATGTGGATGGAACTGGGAGGGTATTATGCTAAGTGAAATAAGTCAATCAGAGAAAGACAGATACCATGTTTTCACTCAGATGTGGATCTTGAGAAACTTAGCAGAAGACGATGGGGGAGGGAAGGGGAAAAATTGTTACAAACAGAGCGAGAGGGAGGCAAACCATAAGAGACTCTTAAATACAGAGAACAAACTGCAGGTGGTTGGGGGGGTGGGTTAGAGGGGGCAAATGGGGGATGGGCATTGAGGAGGGCACTTGTGGGGATGAGCCCTGGGTGTTGTATGTAAGCGATGAACCACGGGAATCTACCCCCAAAACCAAGAGCACACTGTATACGCTGTATGTTAGCCAACTTGACGATAAACTATGTTAAAAATTAACAGAAGAGTAAATTTCTTTTTTAAATGTTTCACACTTATTTGTCTACACGGACAACTCATGCCTAATGACTAGTTGTGTTTCCACGATGTTATGGACGGAGGGATAAAATGCCATGTGAGTCACATTAGGGTTTGCTCCTCCTGTGTCTCTATCAGACGTAGACCACGGGTCCCTTTCAGACCTGCACCTGTTTTCTGAATTCCTTGTTTCTCTTTATGGCTGGTCGTGCTGCGGATGCACTGGATATTTTCCTGAGAACAACCTTGTTTTGTCAAGCCAGCTCTAGAGAGCAGTGGGCGAACGGTGCTCTGCCCTCGTGCTTTCCAGCAGGAAAGACATGATACCTCACAGATAAGTAGGAGACATATTAATAAATACAATGTTAATGCATTTTACACAACTTCCTTTTGAACATCAAAGCAATACATGCCTATTAAAGATAATCCGGGAAATACATTGACAATACAAAGAGAATAACAATCCTACTTAATCACAACACCCAGATAAAAACCACTCTTGCTGTTTTGATATACTTTCTGTTAGTCACACACACACACACACACACACACACACATTTAAATAAAGAATCTATTTGTGCAATTTAGACCCCTCAACTTTACTTCATGTAAAGTTTCGGTGGTAAGTTCTCAATGTCTTTTGAATTCCAAATGCTAATAAAACAATCCAATGAAATACAAGAAAGCCCACAGTTTCAATTCAATAATGCTTTTTAGAAGATTACTGGCTTATGGCTCTACTGATCAGCATTGTGGCTGGTTCTGGCTTTGCCTGGTACCAAGTTGATTTGTGTGCATGTACGGGGGACCTCAGCCGTGGAAAATATTTGCTGTGTAAATACGAGCCATTGAGTTACTTGATGGATGGAATCCCAGTGTTTCTTTTTTTTTTTTAATATGAAATTTATTGTCAGACTGGTTTCCATACAACACCCAGTGCTCATCCCAACAGGAGACCTCCTCAATGCCCATCACCCACCCTCCCACCTTCAACCCTCAGTTTGTCCTCAGTTTTAAGAGTCTCTTATGTTCTGGCTCTCTCCCTCTCTAACCTCTTTTTTTTTCCCCTCCCCCATGGTCTTCTGTTAAGTTTCACAAGATCCACATAAGGGTGCCAACATATGGTATCCGTCTTTCTCTGTGTGACTTATTTCACTTAGCATAACCCTCTCCAGTTCCATCCACGTTGCTACAAAGGGCCAGATTTCATTCTTTCTCATTGCCACGTAGTATTCCATTGTGTACATAAACCACAGTTTCCTTATCCATTCATCGGTTGATGGACCAGCGTTTCTTTTTTTTTTTTTTTAATTTTTTTAAACGTTTATTTACTTTTGAGACAGAGAGAGACAGAGCATGAATGGGGGAGGGTCAGAGAGAGGGAGACACAGAATCTGAAGCAGGCTCCAGGCTCCGAGCTGTCAGCACAGAGCCCGATGCGGGGCTCGAACTCACGGACCGCGAGATCATGACCTGAGCCGAAGTCGGCCGCTTAACCGACTGAGCCACCCAGGCGCCCCAAGGACCAGCGTTTCTTACACTGGTACCTCTACTGGACCATGGCAGTAGCACACATGATAAATGTGGAGACGAAGGAGAGGTCCCATGATGTCAAGGAATGGGGGCATTCAAGAAGAACCGATGCTGTGGAGAAGAAAAGAAACAATATAATGAGTGGAAACATGAGTGCACGGGGTTTCTGTAGCGCCCCGTGATGGCAGCCTTCGACTACATCAGTCTGCTGCTTGGACCACCTCTCTTGCTTAGTTCCTACTAGGCATTTGAATTAGGTTTTCAGCACACTTAGGGTGGAGACTGTCTTGCTTCTTGTTTTTTTCTGCATGTAATAGTGTTCAGTGGAGCGTAGGGTGGGCTAATTGGGGTGAACCAGGTTGTGCTAAAAACAAAACAAACAAAAAAACCAAAAACAAACCCAAACTCCCAGTGGCTTGTAAGAATGAGAGTGTTTTCCTGGCAATGTTGAATGACTCACATGGATCAGTGGGGTAAGGGACTCTGTCACTGTGGTCACTCAGGGACTCAGGAGAATGAATCTCGATCTAAAGACAAGACTTCACAATCATGGAGGCAGAGGAGAGCGCTCCAGAGTCAAGACCAAGCAAATAAAAGCTTCCACATTCATGTTTTTATCCGCTCAAACAACTCACACGGCCTCACCTAACCACAAGGGAGTCTGTCCGAATGACCCCGCTCTGCTGTCCGAGGGGGAGGGGAGATGGGTATCGGAAGCGTGTCCCGTTCATCTAGTTCTGCCTCAGCACTCAACAAACACCTGCCAGATGAACAGACTGAACACCTATCGAGTGGTGTCTTTGAACTTGACACGTGTATTCAAAGAACATTTATTAATTACATTCTCTGTGCCAGACAGGACAGTGGGCACCAGGGAAGGGGCGTCAGACTGCACGGGGAAACACTCAAAGAGGGGGAAATTCTGTTAGATTACCCGCTTAAACGCGAGTTCTGTCACCCACCACTTTGTATTGAATCCTGCAACTTTCAATTCCAGGAGATGGCCTCGTTTTGGAAATGTGGAATCAGGATGTGGAACAATAATTTTCATCAGATGCAAACTTTTGTTTAGGTAGACACAATTGGGGGTCTTTCCTGTTCATCACTGACAGTTAAGATATGTCAATAGCGTCTTTCAGGACGGCCATTTTCTGCACCATCAGTGTGATGAAAAACTCTGTTGTCACAGGCATTGTTTTAAAGCCCAGGACCCGCTTCATACTCACTAATTCAGAACGTCCACAGGCGGGCACTTGTGTGTCGAAATACTCTCCTGTACAATGAAAGCATCATAGAGAAAGAACACATGTTTACCTAATAGTGCGTCCTCTGTGCGTAACACGGAAAAGGTCCAGAATAAATATTTGCGGTAGATTAATACGCACTGATGGTTAAGAACCTGGGAAAAACGAGGCATCCTACAAGGATGTAAGCAAATGCCACTTCGTAAGGGATCCTGCTGACCTGTAGGGATGGACACAGAAGATGATTTTCTTTGGATCCCTTCCTCCAACCTCCACATGGATGGAGAAGGGCGGTTGTGAGTAGATGGGTCCTCAAGAAATGTGGGATGTTCTCCTCACTTCAAGAACACGCAAGATGCCCCTGTGGATGGGGTAAGAAACCTCCAGACGTGGTGTCCCAGAAGCCCCTCGTCCCAGGTTTGCAGTGGGCACAGGAGCACAGGAGGGCGACAGAAACTCGACATACCTTCCAACTGGCTCCCTGCATTCCGGTCCAGCTCCTAGTGGCCAAAGTAAGTCCATGGTGAGCAGACCTGTCCCTTGTGACTTGGGGACGAGGAGTATGTGCAAACAACCCTCCATAGGAATGGCATCATCATCATTATCACGGCCACCATCACTTCCTGTCACGATTATTTATCACTATCATTAGGAATCCTGATCCTTCTCGCCATCTGAACACCCTTCATCATCTGCTTTCTGCTTCCTTCATGCCCCCCCCCAAATCCAACCACACTAAATCATTACTGACTCTAATTGACATAAAGAATGGGCTTTTGCCTCTTTTTATAATGCATCACACAATGTGACAATACGGCTGGCATACAGACAGCCCCAGAAGTATTTGATGAATGAGTGGATCAACGCTGGTCTTAGAGCCTTCAAAGGCAGTACAAAAAATACCCTGCTTTGTATTTACGTGATTGAGTGTGTCTATTTGGAACATGTGTGTTAGATACTCACGCATGAATATCATGTATACAGACAGGCGTGTGCTTGATTGTACACATGCAGGTCCTGTGTGCACTTATATATTTGAGCGCATGTACTCACAGCTGTTAAAATGCTTTCGGCTGTTGTGTATTATTAGTGTAGTGGTGATGAACTTGTGTGACTTTAGTTTGTCCGGTGGTTTATGAAGGTTGAGCCAGGACCGTGGGAGGAAAGCCGAGGAAAAGAAAGTTCATAGTGTTGATGGCCGTGATGATGATGGGGAACCTGCTGGGCAGTGAAATCTGTGCAGAACTTCCAGGTGCAAATCGGGGTGTTACAAAGGTGAGAGGGAGACGTGACCCCTGATGCCTGCAAAAGGGGGCAAACCACCTTCCGCTGTCCTAACAACGTCTACAAACCAACCTGTTGCCAAGGGCGCTTCAGCAGGACTATAAAACCACAGCAGGAAAAATAGAATAAAAGGAAATAATGGAAAGTTAGTTACTAAACGAAAACACTTCTCATCGTTAATTATCCTGTGTGATCAACTCCTCTGATTTTGCATTAACTTCTTGGATTAACAACTGCCTACAACCCCTCTGTGCTCTTGAGAGTTTCTAAATGTCCTCTTCTTTTTCAAGAACAGTAACTTTAGGGACACCTGGGTGGCTCAGCCAGTGAAGCATCCGACTCTTGACTTTGGCTCAGGTCATGATCTCGCGGTTCGTAAGTTCGAGCCACGCATTGGGCTCTGCGTTGACAGTGCAGAGCCCGCTTGAGATTCTCTCTCTCCTCTTCTTTCTCTCCTCTACCCCAGTTGCACTCTCCTCTCTCAAAATAAATAAAATTGAAAAATAACAATAACCTTCACTAAAAAAAAATCCTTAATAAAAAAGAACAGTAACTCTAATGATGTCTCTGGACCTGATAGACAAAAATTTTACAAGAATTGTGTAGAATCATAATTTCCTTTCTCCAAATCTCCATAGGCGCTCTCCTCTTTTATTGTTGCTGTTGCTGTTAAAAATAAAAATAAAAGGCATGCTCTTAGTTCAAGTTGATAGTGCTTATATTTCTTTTTAAAAAATTTTTTTGAATGTTTATTTACTTTTGAGAGAGAGAGAGACAGAGAGAGAGAGAGAGAGAGAGAGAGCATGAACGGGAGAGGAGCAGAGAGAGAGGGAGACCCAGAATGGGAAGCAGGCTCCAGGCTCTGAGGCATCAGCACAGAGCCCGATGCAGGGCTCGAACTCACGAGCCGTGAGATCATGACCTGAGCCGAAGTCGGACGCTCAACCGGCTGAGCCACCCAGGCCCCCCGTAGTGCTTATATTTCTTATTAGAACTTCCCCAAATAGTACAAAAAAGATGACGGACATGGAAAAATCAAACCTTCTAAGAACTCATCCATCAGCGGCTTTGTTAGAGAATCATCATTGGGGAAGATAACGTACAAATGACAGAAAGGCAATCACAATTTAATGGGTATGAATTGCAGCCCCCTGCTTATCGGGGTCTGTTGCCCAGAGTTTATTAAAACCCAAACTCTGCTGCTCAGCCCATGTGACCATCTGATCGGCACACGAGTACCAGACCACTGCAAATGACAACACATTCCCCAGATGTAGAGGATCTGGAGAACCCACTGGGTAATCGATGACTGGTTTTTAAACAGGGAGGCATATGCCAAAGGTGTTGGACTGGCTTGTGGAAATAGGATGGCTTGGAGAGACAGAGCCACCCGAGTTACAGGGTTGAGATCTGGGCACGGTTTTGCTCCGGTAAGTAGGGCATATAGCAAGCCATGTGCCGGTCACGCCGTAAATGTATATCTACCCTCCAAATTTAGGCCTAGAACTCATCCATAGGAAGTCAGAAACGTCAGCTGATTTCTTACGTCCCTACATTACACTTTGCTGAGTTTGTACCTTTTTTGTAAAAGCGATGTTATTTTGGAAATGCTATTTGGAACCAAACTATTTAGAAATCGAGGACTACGTAAGTGTTCTAAAGACCATAGGTGGCCATTTACTTGTAATTTTTTTAATGTTTATTTATTTTTGAGAGAGAGACAGACAGGCTGAGAGTGGGGTGAGGAGGGTGCAGACAGAAAGGGAGACACAGAACCCGAAGCAGGCTCCAGGCTCTGGGCTGTCACAGAGCCCCATGTGAGGCTTGAACCCATCAACCGTGAGATCATGACCTGAGCCAAAGTTAGACGCTTAACAGACTGAGCCACCCAGGTGCCCCGATGACCATTTACTTTTAGATGTATTGCTACATGGGAAGATTCTCCAATTATTCATAGATTTTTTTTTTCCTTTGGAGGGGTAGTATTATTTTTTTCTAAGATTTTAAAGTAATCTCTACACCCAATGTGGGGCTCGAACCCACAACCCTGAAATCAAGAGTCACATGCTCCACTGACTGAGCCCACCAGGTGCCGCTGGGAAAGTAAGATTTTAATAATAAAAACAATTTTTTTCTAATCTTCACTGTCTATGTTTTCCTAAAACTTGTTATGTATTAAAATGCTTTTTTTAAGTTTAAAAATATTCAACAATATGTTTTCTAAAGGAGAGAGAGATGCAAATTTGAATGGAGGAAGTGTAGGTTTGTCAGGGAGCAATGAGATATTCACTCGGGAGTCTTCCTCTCTGTCGCGTTCCATTCGGATTGAAAATGATGGTTTTCATGGCTACAATTAGCTCCCAACAATTTATATTCACCCTTTCTGGGGCTCAGACCTCGCTCACGTTTTTAATTCCTTTGAGGGAACTAAACAGATTTTGCTTTGCCCATGATACGGAACGTTGGAAAAAGCACTGCTCTCAAAACCAAAGGCGGACGAACTAAAAACCACAGCTTACGTCTAACCTACCACCGAGCTGAGCTTGCTGGGCTGTTTTGCACCCTGAAATCCATCGAGGGCCAGGGAGCCTCGGACGGCACGGACTGTTCCAGATGTGCAGAGCACCAGGGAAGGGACGACCGCCCAGAACTGGGTAGGACAGACACATTTCAAGAAGCTGCTAACGGCTGGGAGCGGGCAGCGTGAGGTTATGGAACCTCCAGCCGTCCTGGACATAAGGAGAAGTTGCATGCATCTGCAGAGTGTTGCCTGAGCCCCACACCCCTCCCCCCCAACTTCTGCTCATGAGAAAGGCAGGAGTGAAAATGGAGAAGGGCTGTGTTGGTGGCACAGGTGAGCGGAGGCAGCTTTGGCGGGAAAAGCACGATCCCGTACACCTGTCCCCCTGCCCCCATGGGGTCCTTTCCTCCTATGATGCAAAGCTTTGAGGCTACCTGCCTGGCCGGCAACATGCTTGAGTTTGCCCCTTGCGGAAGACTTTGGGGCAGGGGAGGGTTGTGTATGGCGGTCTTGGAAGGCAAATCCAGAAAGCACGCTGTGGCAGAGAAACGTGCCCCTCCCGAGCTTCCAGAATCCCTCGGTGGAAGGTGGGGCGGTCACTAATGGCGAGTGTGATCAGCCGGCTTGGGTTCCAGATCCGAGTCGGATCGGCACGGTTTACTCCAAGCCCGCATTCCGCATCACGATGATTCCAAAGCCACCGTGTGCTCTGAACGCTCACACATTTTTGCCCCTAATAACAGTAATCACTTAGGTCTGACAGTGTATTATGGCAAACTTTTTACCTAACCAAGTGTGAAAGAGAAAATCATTATGTGTCTGCTGATTGTTGTCATATACTATTTTATTTATCAACAACACTTCCTCCATGAATGATTTAATACGAGGAGGCATAAAATATGCATGTGTTTGGAAATCCAATTATTCAGCTGAAAAGCTCTCTCTTACTACGGCTTCCTTTCCTCGGCTGCTCTCCAGTTTCCCTTTGAACGTCCGGAAGGGTGATTTTTGCGCTTGGCTCTTTCTGGAGGTCAGATGGGTCACCTGCCATGTCGCTCTGAGAAAACGGGGGCTATTAGTTCAGCATCCAGTAGAAAATCTAACTCAGGAGAATCACAAAATCGGGCTTAAACTGTGTTTAAAGTCATGGTTTAAAGCTGTTTAGAATACACCAGCGAGGTATTGAACATGCATTAGGTTCCAGACTCAGTGGCGAACAACCTGAACAAAGCCCAGCCTCCCATCAACTTACATCCGGGTGAGGAATACAGTCGATGAACAGACTGCTGAATAGCAAGCAAGGTCATGAACATTGTGGTGGGAGGCACAGGGTGTCCCAGGACAGTCTAGCAGGGGCACGGGTCAGATGTGAGGGCTTAGGAAAGGCTTCCTCAGAAATTTAGGTCCACGCTGAGGAATAAATTGATTGAAGTGGGTCCAGCAAAGGAACTCAAGGGAAGTCAAGGGAAGTCTTCAGACAGGGGGAGCAGCAGGTGCTGCCCTAAATGCCAGTCCACACGCCTCCCATGCACGCACCGCCCAGCCCTGTGTGCATGTCTGTACCTCCCCTCCTGTCCAGCTGCTAAAGGAGACCTGAGGGCGGAGGGAGTAATGCCCCCCCCCTCCAAGAAACCGTCAGTCAATCAGTATTTAACAACCCCTCTGCTTTAAAAAAAAAAAAAAGTAATGTTTATCTATATTTGACAGAGGGAGGCAGAGTGGGAGCAGGGAAGGGGCAGAGGGAGGGAGAGACAGACAGACACAGAATCCGAAGCAGGCTCCAGGCTCCGAGCTGTCAGCACAGAGCCCGACGCAGGGATCGAACCCACAAGCAGTGAGATCATGACCTGAGCGGAAGTCGGATGCTCAACCTAGTGAGCCACGCAGCCGCCCCTAACCCCTTCAGCCTTGAATCTTGTGTGGCCCCACGACTGCTGCGGTCTATGTGACCGTGTGGCAAGGTGCCGTTTCCGAGCCCAGCTTACCAGGGTTCGCCTGCTTCTGTCTTCCTTCTTGAACTTTGCCTCCAGCGTGAGAGTGAGCCCGGGCCACTCAGGACGAGAGACCATGAGGGGGCTCGGCTAGTCTTCCCAGCTGAGTTCGTCTGAAATTTCCCTACAGCCAACTGGAGGAAGAGAAACCCCCAAACCCACAAAAACTCACTAAGCTTAAACCCGTCAAGGTCAGCACAACTGCCTGGTGTATGCATTGTCCTCTGAATAACAGTAAGTGTTTATTGTTTGTGGTTGTTGAATGTGGGGGTTACTTATTACACAGCATTACCATGGCAACAGCTAACAGATACAAAACGCGGCATGATTATGTGGGCGTATTTTTAGGTTCGGAGAGCGAGTTCATTATGCAATACACAGCTTTTGAACACCTTTCTGCTATCTGCATCATCCCTCACGGCCCTCTCCCTGGCCCTTCGGTCCCTAGTAAATAGATTCCCATTTATCCTTTAGCCAATAGGGAAAAAGTTGTTGGGGGTTTCATAGTTGACAACTGGTTTAAACACCAGAATGACTAACGATGTATTAGAGACTTAAAAATACAATGTGATTAGTTGTGATTTCAGTTGTTCACCACATAAGAGTCTCCTGTATCCGTTTAGCAAAGGTCAACCTTCACCCACTTGAAGACAAGGCAGGGAGTACGTTGAACAGACATGGAGTGTCTCACAAAAGTGTATCTTAGTTCCAAAGACCCCGACCTGTTAGTTAAAACCAAGTGTACGTAGGCATCCTTCATTAGGAGAACGCTGTGGATGTCCAAACTTCGTAAACTTTTTTTCTCTACATGTGTTCAATATTCCAGACTTTCTTCGCTCCATTGGCTTAAAGGAAACGCCTCACCTTTGAACCCCTCTAACCTTCAAATGTCTCCACTGTTCTGTTTTGTTTTGTTTTGTTTTGTTTTGTTTTTTTTACATTTATTTATTTTTGAGAGACAGAGAAACAGAGCACACGTGAGGGGGGCAGAGAGAGAAAGAGACAGAGTCCAAAGCAGGCTCCATGCTCTGAGCTGTCAGCACAGAGCCCGACGCGGGGCTCAAACTCACGGACCGCGGGATCGTGACCTGAGTTGAAGTCGGACGCTTAACCACCCAGGCGCCCCATCCATTGTTCTTTTTGGTTACTCAGGTAGCAGCTCGGAGCAGAGACACTTGTCACCCGCTGGGACAGATGCAGCCGTTAGACTTCCTTAGTGAAAATGCTGACTCCACATTTGCATCCTTGCAGGGACGATCTGAATCCAGACAGCGCAAAAACCCCTCTCCTGATTCCACTCCACTGCACCTTTCAAACTGGTAACATCAATTAAATTGAACTTCCTGCCCGAACTGCTGTTTGGATCTTATTTTCTCCTTTCGGAGAAACTCCGCTTCCCTTGACTGTAAGCGATGGGCTCGCCAACCCACCCCAAACACACGGACCCTTGGGATCGATCACACGTTGCAAGTTGGTCCTGTCTGGTTTTCTCACCTGTGTGATTCTGAAATACCTTCTCTGGTGAAGAAGGAGGCTGGAGATGACTTCACTGTGGTCCCCTTAGAAAAGCCAGAGATGGGACAGGATTGTGACCTGCATGCTCACCGCGGCTCCTCGCTGAGGGACTGGAAGGGGAGACCACAGAAACCACTTGGTTCTATTTTCATTCCTCTCCTCTCCGATTATTCGCACACATCCCAGGGGCAGACAGACTGGCTGCCGACTCTCCGGGAGAGTCAAGAAGAAGTGATAATAACCTCCCTTCTCCTATGACGACTCTGGAAGAAAATGAAGCGATTGACTTGGATTCTAGATTATTCATCCCAGAATAAAACAGCCCTTCGTTTCAAATTAGGTGCACAGAATTCCTTTCAAGAGGATAAATCTGAGTTCGTCATTAACATCTTCATCAACCTGTATTTTCTTTTTTCCCTCCAACAGACCCGTATTTCTCTCTGAACACTCCATGCCTTCTGTGGGACGCTGGAATCGGGGGCGGATCTGGTGTGGTTCCTGCTATCAAGGATCTACGAAGCTTCCGGTGTGCTCTATTTCTGATGTCAGCTTTCATTGGATTTTCTCGTGGTGCCCCAAAACATCCGTGTTTCTTTCAGGAAAAAGGAGACGAGTCACATTTAATGATTCTATATCCTTCGTGCGTGTTTGGTACCTCTCCTTACACGGCTGCTGTCGGTGGGAAGGTCACAAATCCTTGCACTCCTGAACTCACTTGTGACTTGTTTTGGCCGATGTAACGCGAACCACAAATGACAGCCGTCACTTGCACCACGAAGCTGTAAGAGTCAGCATGCTCTTTGCCATGTTCTCTTTTTCCATCGGCACGACGACCAGCAATGGTCCTGGGAGGCGATGCTTCACCAGCTGGGTCCCCAGCAAGAAGTGGAGAAAAGCCACGGCCCATTCCCAATGAATATGCAGAATGTGTAGGAATTAAGCATTTGACTACAGCGGGCATAGATACTCTGACAATCCTCACTGATGTAACATGATAACGACCCCCAGGAGAGAGCACAGTTTACATCGTGTTTTATTACCTTGTATCCGTCTAAACCTCCTGAGCGCCCTGTCCTCTGAATGTCTTCCCTCTGACATGACATCGGTAACTCCACATTTCTATGATTATGTATCTATCGTTCCTTAAACGTAAATCTGTGATACTGGGTGTGGGTAGAATGTCGCCGGGAGGGGGCCACAGGTGGATGGGCAGAGAGATGAAAAGGTGCACGGATCAGACACCCTGTCCCCACAGGTGCCATGCGCACACCTCACCCTGACGGGCCAACTGTAAATTCGAACTGCATTTTCGTAAGTACGAAGAGCTGCTTAGGGATTCACGAGGGTGAGCTCACCCCAGGGAAGAGAAAACAACCGTGTGCTTCCTTCCTGGCACGTGGCCTGCTGGCCCTGGAAACTTACTTGGGATTGATGAATATTTATGAAAGCTACCATTTCAATTAAAAGATAAATGCTCCGGGCTCAGTTAATTGGGCTGAAGAAAAAAATAAAAAAATAAGAGACTTGCTTGGGTTCCACATAAACAAATCAGGGCAGAGGTTGTCTTTGTTCAGAGCCCCAGAAAACAGCTCAGGAGTTAGAGATTTAGGGAAGGGGCACACCCCGAAAGCCTTTCTAAACCAACTGACTTTGAAAACGCATCTGCCGTCACCGGGGGGGTGGGACTGGGTTTTAAGGCAAAGCTGTAAAAGTTGGAAGCTGTGTTACCAAAAGCCACATCCCATGGGCACCCAGGGCACCACCTCTGCTTCTGTTCAGTCCCCCCAAACCGGGAGCCTCCGCCTGACCCCTGTTATCATTGCCATTCAGTGCAGAGAGCGACACGGGTGGGACCCAGCCCACAGTGACCCACGAATCTCTTCCAAACTCCCAGTGTTGTTGGGGAGACAGGCTGGTGAGTGTCTAGGAAGTCACTGACCAGGTTGTTTAAGAAGACTTGCTTCTTGGGGCGCCTGGGGGCTCAGTTAAACATCCGACTCCAGCTCAGGTTATGATCTTGTGGTTTGTGAGATCGAGCCCCACGTCGGGCTCTGGGCTGACAGCTCAGACCCTGGAACCTGCTTCAGATTCTCTGTCTCCCTGTCTCTCTGCCTGCTTGTGCGCTCTCTCTCAAAATAAATGCATAAATATCAAAAGCAGAAGAAGAAGGAGAAGCAGCAGCCTTGCTTCTCTGTGATTGATTGTCCCTGTTGTCTTTATTTTAAACGTGCTTTCATGGTGCCCATGGTGAGTCTTATAAATAAGTGAAACAGAGCGGACAGAGTCACCAGGGTGCAGAGCTCAGGATGTTTGATTTGTGTTTCACAGTAAATGAAATCAGTTCCCGTTTAGGGCAAACCAGGGCGGGCGTGGCCCCCCCCCCCCCCCCCCGCCCGGGAGTAGGGGCCGAGCTTCTAAAGAAGGACGTTCCCTGCGCGACGCGCACTTAGCATTGCGAGGGCTCCGGGCCTCCTCTCTGCTCTGCTTTTCATGGTCCCCAGATATCGGCCCCCAAGACTGTGTTCACAAGCGCGGGGCTGACAGAGTAAAGATAACCCTTCTGACGACTTGATTGCAGGAAGCTCAGTGTCCGTGTGAGGGACGCCATTTGGCTATGAGTAAGAGGAAACATATTCATTGCTGATTTTGCATTTCAATTGTTTTAAAACCAAAGAGAAACAATAAATAATCCTTGAGAGAGGCCCTTCAAAGCTGCTGCAGAAAATATACAGAAATGTTGTGCATCGGGTTAATATTTGCTCTAAAAGGCTGCTTCTGAGAGGCCTGAAGGTGTTAAGTCCCCAAGAGATCTCTCCGTACAGCATCACCAAAGGTCATCCTGATGGGACCTCAGTCTCGGTTGCCATGGACCCTACGTCTCCGGGGCCCTGACGCGGAGCGGGGCCCGTCTGCCACCCTGGGTTCTCGGCCCCCCCATCCGCACCTCGCTGTGCCCCATTTCCTGATCCACATGGCATCACAGCCAGGCGGGGGCAGCTGGCTGGGGGAGCAGAGCCGTGAGTCTGAAGGTACAGGCTCCCGGGTTTTCCAGTGTCCACAGATCAGTCTGTAAGTAACATGGTGAAAATTAACACTGAACCTTCTCTTCCACGAAATCATGCAAAGGCAACAAAGAGAACAACTAACCAAAGTGCAATTTCCTATTTTCTATGAAACTGTTAGAATGTTCATGTCACGTAAGGGAAGCAATGCCAACCACATCAGTGCTGGCGAAACGCAGACAAAAGAAGAGGAGAGAACCATTACGGATCTATCGATCGAAGGGGGAGCCAGGGGAAATAAAAATTTTGAATATCAAGTCACACCTGGCAAATCCAACTACTCAGAGCCCTTTTGGTTCATAACGGGGACAGGGGACAGGCCATGATGGATTTCCTGGAAATGGTTTCATTCCAAGAAGCACTAGAGACGGGCCAGGGGAAAATGTTTTTCCAGGTAAGCCCTATGGGCAAACACAGCTGCCGAGTTTCCAGAAGGTCACAGAGAAGGTTGTCCGGTGCACCCTCGGAGGACAGAAGGTGCCTTTAGCAATATAGAAAGGATCCTTAAGGCATTTTCTTACTTGTAGAAAGAATTAGCAAGAGTGGAAGGCCCCAGTGTGACGTCGAGCTGCTTGGCCTGGAGATTTGCAGGTGCCGTTGGGCTCACACAAGCAGCCGTGTACTCTGGACGCTCTCGCTTGCTGTGGCCACACGAAACATTCCATGCCATCACTTGAAGTGAGGGAAAACACAGCAGAAAGAGAGAGACAAAGAGTGCTTTTCCGAGTTTCGAGTTTTGCAATTCATGGCCCTCATGGGGACCAGAAGGTGCTCATGGGTGACTACAGAATGCTTAGGCGACTTCATAAATTGACAATGCACACACACACACACACACACACACACACACTCACGATCCTCCTCAAAGATTAAACACCCTCTAATAGGTTAGGTGGGACAGGGAACACGTCATACACTACGGGTGTAGGGCCCTGAAAATCGAGACCCTTTGTACCGTCCTGCTGACTGCCCAACAGGAGACACCGGCAACATCACAAACACTCAGCACATTTTAAAGCAGACGGTCGGAAGAGACGTCATCTGGCCTGTCTCTTCCGCTTCTCGGAATGAAAGCATTTCCAGGAAATCCACGACCTGGTGTCTCCCGTCCCCATAATTAACAAAAAGGGCCTGCTTTTCCTGTTTGAGCCCAAGGAAATGGCACAACCCCAGCTTAGAACATAACTTATGATCTTCCCGGGAGCCAGGCATGGGGGAGCAGTGTGGAGCCCTGTCTGCTGCCCCGGAGAGAGGCTGGCCGTGACATCTGGGACCAGGCGGGGGCTCCGCGGTGGCCCTGCACGGGCCGCCACAGCATGCTAGCTGCCAGCCCAGACGGCCATGCGGACGTCTCTTCAAGGCTGTGCCCCCAGTACCCGGGGATGAACTGGCCCCTGCCCCAGAAGTTAGAGAAGCGAAGGAACCCTCAAGCGTCTGAGATGTACAGCAAGGAGGCTTAGCACAGAAATTCGCCTCATTTACGGAACATCCTTTTGGTGCCTTTTGAATTTACGGCCTGAAACCTTGGGCGCGCGGTCTACGCAGACCTGTGAGGTCCGACCCGTGCCTCCCACTGTCTCTGCAGGAACCGAGGGTGACCTCCTTCCAAGCTTCACGAGAGCACACGCGGGCAAATCTGTAAAGGCACTCCAATAAATAAGAAGGGCTCTGTACCCTGCAGCCCTCTTACTCTGCATGTTTTTGTGACGGTACAGCCTTTCCTATCGCTATGCGTATTAATAAGAGTCAAGGAGACGGGTTACCCTGGCTTTCCCCACGCCGGAAAGCCTGCTATTATGTTGGGAGTGAACGTTGCTGGCAGCTCTCTTCAGTGGAGACCCCAGCCCGCCGCACGCCATTCCCAGAAGGAGGAAAAACATGGCTACCGACGGATGGTTGCACTGTTGAACGGGTCAGCTCTGCGGATCCCCACCGTGAAAATTAAAGAACATTGGAGGGTCACCTTCTGAGCTGCAGGAGAGGCAAAGCGAGTGATGGGGGGAAACGCACATTTGTGTTGTCTTTTAGATACGTGTCGGTCCGCGTCCCTAGGAAATCACACTCGGGCCCACTGGGAGAAAGTCAAGACACAGACTGGGGCGCCCTGGGACCCAGGTCTTGGACACGGTGTTGACGTTACAGAATAAAGTCAGGGCTGCATGTGAATGGTCACAGACTGATGGCAGACACAGCCTCCTGTTACAACATGGTGCTCACCATAAGCGAAAGGGCATCTGGCCGTCTACGGCTCCTCATTAAATGGCCAACGAGGGGCACCTGGGTGGCGCAGTCAGTTGAGCGTCCGACTTCAGCCAGGTCACGATCTCGCGGTCCATGAGTTCGAGCCCCGCGTCGGGCTCTGGGCTGATGGCTCAGAGCCTGGAGCCTGTTTCCGATTCTGTGTCTCCCTCTCTCTCTGCCCCTCCCCCGTTCATGCTCTGTCTCTCTCTGTCGCAAAAATAAATAAACGTTGAAAAAAAATAAATAAATAAAATAAATGGCCGACGAATCCTTCCAGCCTCTGCCTCCAGCTCTAATTTTTAGCCAAGCTGGAGAACACAGTTGTGCCGGAGCTGAAGACAGTGCAGGAGAGGGGAGGGAGTCTGGGGTGAGGACAGAAAGGAGGTTGCTGGATTTTACGCGTGCATCCTCTTTGAGATGTAAATGGGAATGCCGCTAGGTCTGGTAAATACCAAATCGATACAGTAGAAACGAGTGGCTGCTATAGAAAATTCCAGCTCGGTAGTCATTCCTGAGAGACCCATTCCCTTTGTTAAACGGGGAGTTTAGAAAGTATGACGATGTACCTTCACCCAATAAACCACCTGCCTCGTGTGTCCAGAGAGGCCAAAAGGAAGCTGTAATTGGGAAATCATTTCTCACCATGTGGTTTACCGTAGTTTAATGTTGGAGTGGGGGCCGCCTAGAAGCGCACCCCCTCCCCGGCCACATTCCACCAGAGACACATGACCCCACGGTGCGGGGGGGGGGGGGGGACACACCAAAGACGTGTTGCAGTTTCATTTATCGAGTAGGGCAAGCCATTTATCTTAGATTTATGGGAGCTTGGAACATACGGCCTCAATCTCCACGCTTATGATCTTTCGACTGTGTTTCCTGTCTTCGAAAACACCAAGACGCCAGGAATTCTGAGTCTTGGGACCCAGAATACTAACCACGTGCAGCATGCAATGAAGCACAAGCTAAGTGCTCCGGTCACCAGCACCTGTTAGGTTAGAGAGTAGTCATGATAGCAGACATCGTGGAATTTAAAACTTTATCGGCGATCTAAAAAGCAACAGTACCCACTGAGCCTCCTTCCAAGGCGGACCAAGAGAATGCCGTTCTATCCGAACTCAGCAGAAATCCATCGATTGCTGAGAAGAGTTCTCGCCTGGATCGATCCCTCCTCCTCATTCACTGACAAGATCCTGGGCCTCAGTTGGACGCGCTCGCTCCGACACGAAACAGCACCAGTTCTGTCTTCTGAGTATGTTTGTCACGTCATCAAAGTGGCCGAGGAAAGCAGCGCTGAGTTAAAAGAAACACTAAATTGCCTCCTTCCTGCTTATGGAAAAATCGATTTATCTTGAAGTCGCACGTGATTTTCGTCCTGTTATACTGCAAAACGCATTTCTGAGAGTCCGTTTAGTGTTATGGGATGGCGTGTGCAATATTAAAACGTGGCCAGGCTGTGAGCGCCCAGCCCGGAGCCCAGCCATCGACGTGGTTCTCATGCGTGCTTCTTCCCTGCACGACAGCGAGGGAGCCTGCCTCTGGTTAGGGGACCAGGCGGGAGGAAGGGTCGTGGTAGCATCAGTCTTTTTTTTTTTTTTTAATGTTTATTTATTTTTGAGAGAAAGAGACACAGGGAGACAGAGCATGAATGGGACAGGATCAGAGAGAGAGTGGGAGACACAGAATCCAAAGCAGGCTCCAGGCTGCGAGCTGTCGGCACAGAGCCTGACGCGGGGCTCGAACACACGAACTGCAAGAGGTCATGACCGGAGCTGAAGTCAGCCACTCAACTGACTGAGGCACCACGGCGCCCCACACTAGCATCAGTCTTAAATTCCTCCTGGAGCTGAGGCATCAGTGGACATTGGAAAGACATGCATGGTCCTGGATGGACAGCGTCATTACCGTTTCTGGATGCAAAGAGCACTGAGCCTCACGGGTGGTCGTGTCAGCTGGCTCTCCTGCGCAGCCAGGTTTAGACATGAAGTCCACTTTGCAAACATCAGGAACAGGTCTGTGGCCTTGGGTTAGGTGGGTTTCTGAGCATACTCGGAAGCAAAGCCCTTGCTTCCCTCTGTGCACAAAGAAAAGAGACAGTTCACCCGGAACAGTTCAGTACAGATCAGTTCCTAAACCAAACCCCAAATCTAGAGATTTACATTGGCAGCGACAGGCTATATTTGGCCCCCGAATATGTTCCTCAATCCCTTTGTTTCTTGCAGGGCTGAGTCTGCTCGATGTTAAAAAAAAATGTTCACTTAATTGTCAGTATTTGAAACATGGGAGTGGGGTGGGGATGCCATAGCACATTCTGGGTTTCTGCCTTCTCTTGGGAAGCCAAAAGACACTCTTTGTCCGCAGTGGCTTTAAGAAAGAACAAGGAAGTGGTGCCTGGGTGGCTCAGTCGGTTAAGCGGCCGACTCTGGCTCAGGTCATGATCTCAAGGTTTGTGAGTTTGAGCCCCACATCGAGCTCTGTGCTGACAGCTCAGAGCCCGGAGTCTGCTTCGGATTCTGTGTCTCCCTTTCTCGCTGCCCCTCCCCCGTTCATGCTCTGTGTCTGTCTCAACAATAAATAAACATTAAAAAAACATTTAAGGAAGAGCAAGGGAGCACCTTGTGCCGTTGGACGGGGCTTGGGCTCCTCAAAATCCTAGTCTCCCCAGCGTCTGTGATTCCGGCCAATTTGATAGTCCCACCTGGCCCTGGTAGGCATGTAAATTTCTCACACCCAAATTAAATAAAAATAAAGTAAAATAAAATACGCACATATATATTTTTTCATACATCCTTCTTACATGAGCCATTCTCTTTATTCAATTTATTTTATTTATTCAATATGAAGTGACCACACCTCTTTCTATTGAATATTTGTTTTTATGTTATTTTAATTTTTTTGTTTTAATTTTTTAAGTTTATTTCTTTTTTTTTTTATTATTTAAAAAAAATTTTTTTTTAACGTTTATTTATTTTTGAGACAGAGAGAGACAGAGCATGAACAGGGGAGGGGCAGAGAGAGAGGGAGACACAGAATCGGAAACAGGCTCCAGTCTCTGAGCTGTCAGCACAGAGCCCGACAAGGGGCTCGAACCCACGGACCGTGAGATCATGACCTGAGCCAAAGTCGGACGCTTAACCGACCAAGCCACCCAGGCGCCCCAGATTTATTTCTTTAGGAGAGACAGAGACAGAGCATGAGCAGGGGAGGGGCAGAGAGAGAGGGCGACACAGAATCCGAAGCAGGCTCCAGGCTCTGAGCTGTCAGTACAGACCCTGATGCGGGGCTCGAACTTAGGAGCCGTGAGATACGACCTGAGCCGAAGTCGGACAGACGCCCAACCCACTGAGCCACCCAGCCGCCCCTGTTATTTTAATTTTTGACATTTATTGTGGAAGTACAGTTGTCATTGCTGAACACTCTGCATGGCTAAGTGTGATACATCTGGGCGCGGGCTCCCCTGAATTTGATCGTCACCAGGTGTGTGACCTCGGGCAAGTCGCGGACTCCGTGAGCCTCAGCGTCTTCAGCTGTACAAGGGGACAATGATGGGACCTGCCTCTTTGGGTCCCGGGAGTTTAAATGAGATACACAGGACGTAAATGGGAAACCCGGGCCTGGGCCTGGCGTACAGAATCCTCTCTGCTGGCATTGCTGTCTGTGCTACCGGCCCATTACCAGTGATTCTGTTCTAAAACAAGGGTTTCAGAATAAAGATCCAGCCCACCATTGCCCATCACTCAGCCTTCCCTTCTGCCTTCACGCAGCCCAGAGACGGAGACGGTCTGAGTTAGCCACGCCTCATGTTTGCCACCGTGACGTTCCCTCCTGTCACCTGGGCTGTTAACCACGTGGGTCCACGCGTCAGGTGAGAAGAGCTGGTGATGATTCCCCCGGGAGCCGGGGCAGGCCTGGCCGGAGGAAAGAGTTTTGACACAACGGCATAAAACGGAGCATTGTTTTAAGTTTCCCAGGAATGGCGTGTTTGGGGGTGGCTCAGTTGGTTAACTGTCTGTCTTTGGCTCAGGATCTCGAGGTTGGTGGGTTCAAACCCCACATCAGGCTCTGTGCTGACAGCTCGGAGCCTGGAGCCTGCTTCGGATTCTGTGTCTCCCTCTCTCTCTGCCCCTCCCTGCTCCTACTCGGTCTCTGTCTCTCTCAAAAATAAAGATAATTTTTTTTTTAAGTTTCCCAGGAATTAAAGCAGAGAAAAGGAAAAGAAAGACTCCCTAGGTAGCCTCCTTTGGTATAATTTTCTCCTTTTTGTATCTGATAATAACCACCTTGCCCTGTGTCCTACTGATCGGGCTCATAATAGCACAAATGGAATAATTTATTCACTCATTCACGCATGCATTTTTATCTTGAAAACCTGCTTTGTGCCAGCACCGTTTTAGATACTGGGTTTGTTGAGACAAAGACGACAGAGACACTGTCCATCCTCAGGAACGTTCGGTCTAGTGGTTTGGAGACTGCACAAAGTGACTAGTGAAAGCATTTCAGACTCTGACAAATGTTATTACAAACACAGATCTGGGACAGTAGCTGCAGATTATAAAAGGGTCTCAAGGAAGGAAGCCTGCAGGGTGAGACTGAGCCAGCCATGGAAAGGTCTGGAACAGTAGCTCTAAGCAGACGGAACAGCGAGTGTGAGGGCCATGAGGTTCTAACGAGGGACGTTCACAGATCAGACAGGCCTCCACAGAGTGTGGCAAGCATGTACTCTCCCTGATCCAGCAATTCGATGAGACAGGCGTTACTTTCATCCCCATTTTATGGATGAAACAATCGAGGCAGGAATACACATTCTTCTCATGCACACATGGAACATGCACCAGATCAACCGCATTCCGGGCCATGAAACACAGAGTCACCGATCCTAAAGAATGGCAAACGTACAATGTCTGCTCGGGAGCCACAGTGCAACTGAACAGAAATCAAGGACAAAGGTAGTTGGCAAATCCCCAAATTAGAGAGATTTAAACAATGCGCTTCCGAATAACACCCGGGTCGACGAAGACATCTCGGAAGAAATTAAAAACTATTCTGAGCTTAATGAAAATGAAACCATGAGCATGCCCAGGACCGAGCAAAAGCAGGGATAGAGGGGACTGGATAGCATCGAATGCTTGTGTTAGGAAGGAAAAAAAGATTGAAGAACAGCGATCTATGTTTTCCACCTTAGCAAACTAGAAAGAGAAGAGCAAGTTAAACCCAAAGTAAGCAGAAGAAAAAGAAGTAATGTGAATTAGAAAAGAAACCAATGAGGGGCGCCTGGGTGGCTTAGTTGGTTGAGCGTCTGACTGTTGGTTTCGGCTCAGGTGATGGCCTCACAGTTCATGGGTTCGAGCCCCACGTCGGGCTCTGCACTCACATGCAGAGCCTGCTTGGGATTCTGCCTCCCTCTCTCTCTCTGCCCCTCCCCCTCTCGTGCTGTCTCTGTCTCTCTCGAAATAAATAAATAAATTAAAAGAAAAAAAGAACAGAAATGGGTGAAATAAAAACTAGGAATCCACTAGAGAAAATCATTGAAACCAAAAATTGGTTCTCTGAAAAGATCGATAAAATCAACCAGCCTCTAGCCAGGCTAAGGGAAAAGACACAAATCACTGATACCAGAGAATGAAAGAACATCACTACAGACCACATGGCAATTAAAAGGATTGTAAAGGAATGCTGTGAACAATAGCCAGCCAGTTGGGTAACCTGGATGAAATGGACCAATTCCCAGTAAAACACAATTTGCCCAAATTCACGTAAGATGAAATAGATCATTAATAGGCTTATATCTGTTAAGGAAATTGAATCAGGGGTGCCTAGGTGACTCAGCTGGGTAAGCGTCTGACTCTGGATTTTGGCTCAGGTCATGATCTCGTGGTTCACCAGTTCAAGCCACATATCGGGCTCTGTGCGGACAGTGTGGAGCCTGCTTGGGATTCTCTCTCTCCCTCTCTCTGTGCCCCTCCCCTGCTTTCTCTCTCTCTGTCTCTCTCTCAAAAATAGATAGATAGATAGATAGATAGATAAATAAATAAATAAATAAACTAAAAAAAGAAACTGAATCAAAATTTATAACCTCCCAAAACAGAAAGCTCCAGGCCCAGAAGCAACGTAAATAAACTGTGGTCCGTCCAGACAATGGAATATTATTCGGCATGAAATGGAAATGAGCTATCAAGCCATGAAAAGACAGAAAACAGAAATGCATATTCCTAAGGGAAAGAAGCCAATTGGGAAAGACTGCATAGGTGCCAGTCGAACCACATGGCAGCCGGGAAAGGTAAAACTATGCAGACAGTAAAAGGTTTCCAGGGATGGAGGGAGGGAAGGATGTGTGGGGAGAACACAGAGAATTTTTAGGGCCTGGAAATACCCATCCGTGATGATGGATACATGTCATTACACATTGTCCAGACTCAGAATGTGCAAACCAGGAGTGAACCCCCTAAAACAAACCATGGATTTGGGGGGGATGATGTCATGTTCATGTAGGTTTATCAGTTATGATGAGTGTGTCACCTGGGGGGGGATGATGATGATGGGGGAGGCTGTGCACGTGGGAGACAGAATATAATGAGAAATCTCTTTACTTTCCCTTCAATTCTGCTATAAACCTAAAATTCTAAAGAAGGAAGGAAGGAAGGAAGGAAGGAAGGAAGGAAGGAAGGAAGAGAAGGAGGGAGGGAAGGAAGGAAGAAGAAAGGAAGGAAGAAACTGAGACATGGAGAGGTTAACAACTTCCCCATAAGTGTGGGAAGTAGGAGTTCAGTTGACATTCTGAGTCTTCCTTCCTGAACCTGGACGCTCCCTGACCTATCTGGGCAGGTCGCCCGCCATGCAGCCACCCACCGGTGTGCTCCCAAGCAAGTGTCCCCAGATGACGGACACATGGTCAGGGCTGCGCCTCCCTTGTCCACCTGAGACCGTCTCGCTCAACATGTGGCCTCCCCATGAAACCCAGCAGTTACAATCTCCACTACCATAAACTGGGAGAGCCGAGCAGAGTGCGGAATTGATCGATGGTGGATGCAGAATCCAAAAGAAGATGATTCTCACATTTATGCAAGAAAATTCCAAGGTGGTAAGCAGGGGCTCTTTCTGCTTTTCTACTCAGTATTTTTCGTATGTTCCTCCCCAACTTTCGTGCGGGGAGACTGCCGAGAGCTTTGAAGATGAATAATGTACTGTATTGATGTCAACTTCTTTCTCCCTAAACCACAGGAAGGCTCAAAGGTAAAAAGAGCTGTCGAATCTTTTATTTTTTCCCACGACTTTGAAAAGGAGTTCACACAAGCCACTCGGGTTGTGCGTAAATTACCCCTGTCCCTGCTTGGGCGTTGGGTCTGGAGAAGAGAAAACCGGGCGCTCTGCACTCATCACCCATTAACAAGCTCATTCTAGCTGTGATACAAAGAACTCTGTTGGTGGATTAATTGGAAGTATTGCTGAGTGAGCTGGAGGAAGTCCGCTAATGACTTTGGAAAAGCACTCTAAACAATGACTAATGGTTAACGAAACTAAACAGGATGATAAACACTGCTGCTGATGTTCTCATGGGGAAAGTCACAAGCCGGAGCAGCCCCTGTCTCAGCGTACAGAGGAGGGGGGGCAGATGGCCGGGACAGTACAACGGCATCTACCTCTGCCTCACCCCTGATCCAAGGATGCGGTCTCCAGGGTCCCCAGGTGAAGCACAGGGTGTGCGTCCAGCACCCCCGGCAAGTGGCTCTCTGAATTCTAATCCTTGCCACCCTCCCGTCTCGCAGGGTTGGAAACAAGCCACGCTTTCCAGCATTGCCTTCCAGAGAAGAGGCCCCACCCTCTTCCGCAGAATTGCAAGCACAGAGCACACGTTGGTCTTATATCTAGCATTTCTTGATTGCTTATAAAGTGAACAATTATCCGTATGCTGAGTAGCCATTTTATGTGCTCTCTGACAAGTATATCTTTGAAAACGCTACCAAGTGGACATTAATATCGGTCCACATGTATTTCTAACGACCTCTGTCCTTACGGCCGAGGCAGTGCAGATACAAACGCTTTATTTTGGCCATGACGGCAGGTGATGGTTGTGAAATACACATCCAAGCTCACTTTAGAAACTACGTGAAGACGATAGGATCAGTCAGTTCTCTGTCCTAGACACTTCGCTCCCGGGTCCTGCAGCTGCTATTTCCACGGTGCATAAACTCGTCTGGGACAGAGCTGATATTCGTCAACGTTGTGGGGCACTGACTTAGGGGAGGTAATTAAAACCCACAGATCAAACACAGGGATAGAATGCTGTTCTATTCTCGTGTCAACTATTCTTCAAAGCGTCATCAGAAAGTTTGTCTTCCTAGGAAAGCTACCTTCTCTGCCTTTCCTCCTTCCCTTTATGTCATGAAATAACATGCACGATAAAGATGTTCAGACACTTCAGCACTGATGAGTCTACACTCGGATCCCGTAATAAGAGGAGCTTTGAACAAGTTTCTGTACCTGACTCTCGGGTTTTTTGTTGTTATTCACTCTGTTTTTGCTTTCCTTCCAGAAACAAGATCTCGCAGGGGCGTCCAAACATCACAAGTATATTTTGTTACAGAGATTCTGACCTACAGTGGATACTGGAAGTGTGAGGATAATTCAGTTTCTTTCTTTTTTGTTTTTTAACATTTATTTATTCTTGAGAGACAGAGAGAGGCAGAGCACGGGCAGGGGAGGGGGAGAGACAGAGAGAGATACAGAATCGGAAGCAGGCTCCAGGCTCTGAGCCATCAGCCCAGAGCCTGACGCGGGGCTCGAACTCACGGACCGCGAGATCGTGACCTGGCTGAAGTCGGACGCTTAACCGACTGCGCCACCCAGGCGCCCCGAGAGACATTTTCAAAAAGATGATTTTTTCACGGCTACTGGGACACTCAGTGCCCTCCATACACCTGTACCCCTGCACATGCTGTTTCCTCCCAGGACACCCTTCCCTATCTTTAATTTTGAGAGCACTGTGCACTTCCCCCCCTCCCCCCCACTTTATGGCACGCTCATTGAAGATTCCAGCTTGACATGGAGTCTTCCCATCCTCTGTGCTATGGGATAAGTTTGCAGAGACTCCTTCACGGCGACTCCTTTACCTGGTAGTATCATCATCCCCTTCCTCTCTCCCAGGTAGTAAACTCTACAGGCATGACTTTGTACCACTGTTTACTGAGCTGTGATAGAATGAATTACCGATGCACAACTTAAATGGATGAGCGACTGAAACTAAGAGATACGTCTTTTAATGTGCCTGAGGACACGGTATGCACAATTTTATAGACAGTGTTGCTTCTCAGGTAGTTTAATCGGTAGCAAATGGCAGGGCTTCTCGCGCTGTCTAATGGGTGCCGGTATGGGGCACCATGAATATTTCATACCTTAAAGTATGCTTCCGCTCTAGGAAATTATCAGCTACGACTTAAGATGGATATTTGCTTGTTAGACCCTCCATGTGAATTATGGTGCTGATGCCCTGGGAGGAGAACTTGTTCTTTCTGGAGCTTCTATCCGTCTTTGAAATGGGCACACGTCACCCCTCCAAGTGATATTTATAAGTCACCTGTTCGCTGATTGTAACCCCTAGAAGATTCCACAAATAATTTTTCAGTTGTGAAAATGGTAGCGTACACAGCGGGGTGGGGGTGGGGGAACCGGGGCTTTCGAGCAGCGTGTTATGTAACAGATGGGTCTTTTCTGGTGTCTTAGCGTCTACCCCTGATCATCCTTTGGAGGCAGGTTGGAGGCATAAACGATGGGCAGGGCGGGCAGGTGAAACATCTCTTCCCGCCATGCTTTACAGACTGAAGTAATTTCAAGCTCCATTAAATAATGATTCATCTTTGCCTGGTGATGTACACATTATTGTGGCTTAATACATTTGTTTCTGTGAGCTGATATGCTTCAAAAATCATGTGCACAAGGGCTGGTCAGGACATTCTAGTTATTGTGAGGGTTTTAAAGCTGTTGAAAAATGTGTTGGTGGCTAAGAGTGATGTAATCTTGATATTTTCACTCTAAGCAGGGTGCTGAGCCATGACAGTATTTAATTATCTAGCTGTTGTAAGGCAAATGTTCTGCGATCTGTGCTGTGTTTTTACAGAGCGACACTCGGCAGAAGAGGCCAGGACTGGTGTCATTCAAGCGGCCCCCTGCCTTCCCTGAGCATCTCTAGCAGTGCGCCTGCTACAGATATAAAAGGGACCCATTTAAATGTTTCAGGAAGTCGTGATCTCACAGTTCATGGGTTCGAGCCCCACGTTGGGATCTGTGCTGACGGCTTTGAGCCTGGAGCCTGCTTTGGATTCTGTGTCTCCCTCTCTCTCTGCCCCTGCCCTCTCTCTCTCTCTCTCTCTCTCTCTCTCTCTCTCAAAAATAAATAAGCATTGAAAATTTTAGAGAGGTAGCTCAAGGTCAGAGAAGTTCTAAAGATGCCTGACCCTTTAGAAGAAATTAATTCCATTTTGAGCACATCTAATCATGGAAGTATGAGCAAAACTACTTTAATTGTATTGCCTTCCTTAAGCTCGTAGTTGTCTTTCAGCCAACGTACACTCCTCAGTAGATATTCTCTGTGAAAAGAAAGAAGGAAGAACTGAGGGTCTAACATGTAGCTTCATAAAGTTATAGGCTCGCTTCAAGTCCATGGGTATTTACTTTTTTTTTTTATAAGCATAACTACACGAATCGGGCATCTTCCAAGGGCTAGGCGGGTGTCTCAGGATATTGCACATTTCTCAACAGAAAGTTACTGCAGCCAACGCTGAAAGAGGATGTGCTGTGTGCCAAGCACGGCCCTATGAAATACCCATGAGTCTTTTCTTTAATTCTTACAACAATCCGCGAGGTGGGTGGCCTTGTTTTCGTTTCCTGTTGCCGCTGAAACAAATCACCACCAACAAGACGCGTAAGACGACACAAATTTCTTATCTCACGGTTTTGTACACAGATGTCACCTGGGTGTAACCAAGGTTTTGGCAGGGCTGACTTCCTTGAAACTCTGGGGATGAACCCGCTCTGAAGCTCACTGAGGGGGTGTTGGTGGAACCGAGCTCCTCGAGGCTGTGAGGTCCCATTTCCTTGACAGATGTCTTTGGGGGTCTTCCTGAGCTTCTAGATCTGCCCACATTTCTGGGGCCGGGTGGTAGTGAGGAGGGTGGGAAGCTTCTCTTCTCCCGCCTGGGTTCTCGGACTGGTTTTTTTTTTCATGATTATGTATTTATTTTGAGGGAAAGAGATAGAGAGAAACAGAGAGAGAGAGAAAGCATGTGTGAGCAGAGGAGGGGCACAGAGAGAGGGGGAGAGAATCCCAAGCAGACTCCACACTCAGCAAAGAGACCAATGCAGGGCTCCATTCCCTGACCCTGGGATCATGACCTGTGTTGAGATCAAGACTTAGATGCTGAACCAAATGAGCCACCCAGGTGCCCCAGAAACAGCGAAGCTGTGAAGAATTAATGAGACAAAGAAATTTGAGCTTGGAGTAGTAAATCAGTGAAGTCACGAAGTTAGTTTATTCCACCTTCTGCGTCGTAATTGCCCTATTTCTGGTGATAAGAATGCCTTCTTATCGGGGCGCCTGGGTGGCTCGGTTGGCTAAGCGCCTGACTCTTTGGTTTCAGCTCAGGTCCTGATCTTGTGGCTTCATGGGTTGGAGCCCCACATCAGGCCTTGTGCTGGTAGCGTGGAGTGGAGCCTGCTTGGGATTCTCTCTCTCCCTCTCTCCGCTTCTCCCCACTTCATGCCATCTCTGTCTCACTCAAAATAAGTAAATAAACTGGGGCGCCTGGGTGGCTCAGTCGGTTAAGCGTCTGACTTCAACTCAGGTCATGATCTCACAGTCTGTGAGTTCGAGCCCCGCGTCAGGCTCTGTGCTGACAGCTCGGAGCCTGGATCCCGCTTCGGATTCTGTGTCTCCCTCTTTCTCTGCCCCTACCCCTGCTCATACTCTGTCTCTCTCTGTCTCAAAAATAAAATAAAAACATTTTAAAAAATTAAATATAAATAAATAAACTTAAAAAAAAAAAAAAAAGCATGCCACCTACCCTGCTGGTACAGGGCGAGGGCCCGGGAGGTTTATTTCCTGCTCTCAGGAAGACAGAGCACAGAGTGTCCTGTTTCTTAAGTAACTTTAGTTGAAGATAGTCAATACGCCAACGCTGGCATATCTGGGGGTGGCATACTTCGTGCCCCTTTACCGGGTTCATGGCACGGCCTTCCGCCACCTCTAGGGCAGCTCCAGACCTGCCATCTCTCTACTCCCCACTCTGTGGCATCTCGCCTCTCTGCCTTCCTGCTCTGCGTCTAGCCCAAGGCCTCCCCTTGGAGGAAGATCCCCGCTTGGAAGGGCTCATTGATTATATCCCTCATACCCAGATAATCCAAGATAACCTCCCCATCTCAAGAACCATTAACTTTGCTGCATCTGCACAACCCCCTTCGCTGTGGAACACAGCACATTTCACGGGGCGTGGGTATCTCTCCTGGTTGGTTTTCTGCCCTCTGCACCACTCAGTCTCCCAGCTGAAAGATGAAGGGCCCAGACTACAAGACGTTCATCTGCCCGACAAAGAGGAGCTGATGGATGGTCGCACCGGGAGTAATTCAAGCCCCTCTTCACCTCCGCTCCCACACACCTGTAACCTGAAGCCCATGGTTTATTTCATGCCACCCTTCTGCCAATTCATGTTCCCTCCCAAACCTATCTGCCACTTGTGAAAATCCATCAGTCACGAAGCGTACGGATATACGGGCAGCCGGGAGAACGTCTCCGAGTATTTCGTCACATCGGCACGGTATTATTTTCTGACCGCTGTTTCCATCATCTTAATCCATCGGCAGAATTTCTTTTCTAATTAGCGTTTGGCCCATCTGCCCACGGAAAGCACTTAATCCAGCTCACAGACGCTGGTGTTAAATGAAGGCAGTGCTGACGTTAACCTCACCAGCTGTGTTTGCTCAACGTTGTGTGTCGAAACGTAGCTCTGACTTCCGTGGTGTTACTCTTCACAGGAGCGGAGCCCCTTTTCTGATCCAGTGAAAAGCTCTGCTACCTGAAGCCACGGGGAGGATGGGGTTGGGCACGTTGTAGGCACCAAGAACAGGGGCCACAGGCAGACCACCTGGGTCCAAATCCAGATCCCGTCACTTATTCGATGGGGCTTCGACAAAGCTACCTAATCCCCCTTGAGCTGATTTGATCCACCCGTATAATGGGTGCGGTACACACAGTTGGTTTGAGAATTAGCAGGCTTTCGACAGACAGCATTTATGGCAAAAGTCCCATAGAGGTGTTTTTACTTCAGACAGGGTGGGATTATTTTTATAATATTGCTTTTTCCCCAACTCTAATCACATACCCTACGGATTATTACTTAGCCTTCTAATCATGACTCAATGTAACAATTATAGACCTTCCTTTTGAGGCTGTGAAAAAACACGGAGGCAGACGTGGGCTTTATTATTATTATTATTATTATTAACAGACGTAGATATCTGTTCCAATAACAAGAGGCCAAAACTGATGCTTTGTTGAGTTCTTGTTTCTTCTCTGTGTGAAAGTGCGTGTCTGTGAATGTTTGTCTTGTTTTATTTTATTGTCTCTATTAGCTATCACAGCACCTGTCTGTGGTTTAATTCTATTTCCTAATTTGCTGTTTCTTATCTGTGTGGGTTTAGGCACCAAATAATGAGCCTCAAGGTATTAAATGCACAGTCATTCCTTTGAGGCTCTTTAGCATCCATCGGTATACAAATGAACTTCACAGGCGTGAGCGGCCGTTTTCACTGCACTGAGTTTTTTTTTTTTGCTTGTGCTCTGATTTGGGCACGTGTTCTCACACTCGAAAATTGAAGGGAGAGAGGAGATCTGGGAGGATTTTCCCCTGAATCTGCATATACGGATCTTCCTACGCTTAAAATGGAGTTACGTTCCAAAGTATCGAAGTCAACCACGCCTTTGACCCTACCTTAGGGAACACCGCAGCCTGGCCCGGCCCGCCTTAGACGTGCTCCGAACATGGACAGGAGCCTCTGGTTGGGCACAGTCACCCACCACAAAGCCAAGCCTGTTTTACAACGAGGTGTTGACGGTCGCGTGTAATTGACTGAATCCCGTACTGAGAGCGACAAACGGGACACCGTGTGGGTGCAGGGGGCTGTCTGTGTACCACCTGTACATCCCAGGGACCGCGTGTCTGATGGGAAGCTGGGGTCGCTGCCCAGTATGGCGGGAGAGGGTGGGGCCTCAGATCGCTGGCCCGGGACGGGATCCAGATTCAAAATTGCAAGTATGGTGTTTCTACTGAATGTGTATTGCTTTTGCACCATCATAAAGTAAAAAAAAAAAAAAAAAAAATGCAAGTTGCACCATGGTGAGTCAGGACCATCTGTACTGGAAACAGTATCACCATCAACTGCTCTTGGTATGTTAACGTTCCCTTCACAGCGTGCAATCCCGGGTTGCTGTGCAAACACACTGCACTTCTCAAGTCCCCCTCCCCCGATGCCAACCCCCCCCCCCCCAATTTGGACAGTGTTAAGCAGCATTTACCAAGTTACAGCATGTTCAGAGATCTCATTAACTTCATTGATTCCATTTAAAGTATGACTGATTTATTGACACTTATGTGAGTTAACTAATTAGCCCATAACCAGAGGCCAGGATCCAAATGGAAGAGAAATTATTTCCAGATAGCAGACGGCACAGACTAAAATCTGTCTCAGAGACCCCAAAGCCGAAGAGTGTCAAAGATCCTGGGGTTTAATAATCCGGTTTATCAATCTCACCTTACCTGACTCCTTTGCAAGCACTCTAAACCAAGATGATAAATAAATTTTAAAAATTAGGGAGTACTTTTTTTCAGCGGTTACGCCCTCAGTTCTAAAATTTCCATTATGTTTTTCTCTGAGATTCCACGTCGGTAGAACTATTCTAGTCCCATTTGTCAAATATATTAATCATGATTCTTAAATCCATATCGAAACACTAAAATATTGCTTTTTTAAATGTATTTACTTTATTAAATGCTGACCATTTACATAAAACAAGTTAGAACTCTGGGCAATGTCGCATTCTTCCACAGCGGTTTTATTTTATTTTATTTTATTTCATTATTTATTCAGTTATTTAATATATGAAATTTATTGTCAAATTGGTTTCCATACAAGACCCAGTGCTCATCCCAAAAGATGCCCTCTTCAATGCCCATCACCTACCCTCCCCTCCCTCCCACCCCCCATCAATCCTCAGTTTGTTCTCAGTTTTGAAGAGTCTCATGCTTTGGCTCTCTCCCACTCTAACCTCATTTTAGCGGTTTTATTTTAGCTGTGGCTGGCAGTCAGATCGGAAGTCGTCAACCTTTATCCAACTATCAATTGAGTAGATCTGAGGTTGCATTTTGGTCTTTCAAAGGCTTTGTTTCTGGTTCACTCTTAACCCTAAGTCATAGCCATGTCGTGCTTCCAATGGAAAACCTGTGTTTTGCATTAAAGCCCAACTTCTTGGTAGGTTGCGACACTGTCTCTTGGCCATTTTTGGCCAATCAGAGCTCAGCTTCTCAGTCCCTAAGAGACGGCTTTCTGCTTATCTTCTTAGCACATCACCCGAGCAAACAGTGGCTCAGCTCTGGCTCACATCCTGTCTTTCCTTCTTTATGAGCCTGAAATTTTGGCTGCCTTGATAGCTCTGACCTCTAATTTTTGTCTCCCAAGCTCGTAAGATGTCCAGAAGCTCTACTTGGCTGCCACTTTGGGGTCCGTTTTCTGCTTGGCTCCTCAGGGTACTGTCCCATCAGTTTCAGGGGGCAAACATACCTCAAAGAGAAAAGTGGCCCAGAAGGTTGAAATTCCGTCAGTGGGTTTTCTTTCTCTACGAGACCTCGATTGACTCTCGACTGTCTTGGTAGCTTTCTGACACCTTCCAACAGACTTTTTTCAATCCCGCTTTCCTAGCTGGGTTCAGTGGTGGGTGTAGTTACCTGCCACCTTGTCCACCCCTTGGTGAAATAAATGTTCTCTCCCAGACATTCTGTCTCGTTCAATCTGTAGTCCACTGACTTATTTTTATCTCCTCCCTCCCCCTTCCCGCCCCCCGCCACATTTTTCCGGTTGAGCTAGACCAACGGTTGAGTCGTCAAGCCTCCCAGAAAGTAATCCTGAGAAGGAGCCTCACCATCTCAACCGACAGCATTTCTGGAACCTGGGGAAATGCCATGTTAGTTTTCGAAGGCTTATTTCGGATAAAATGGTGCAGGAAGAAAAAAAAACCCCAATTTACAAGATTGTGTATCTTACTAGTCACACGGCGCTGGACAACCTCTGTCTTTGAGCACGTGTGACCATGACTTCACTTTGTAAAAGGAGATCAGCGTCCTGTTTTCCCATCATGCTCAGTGTACTCTTCCAAAGCCAGAGCCCAGAGAACGTGCCAATAATGTCCGATAGAGGGATCGACTATGTTTCCCACCCAGAGACACTGTTTACAAACTATGGTCCCAGATGCATTCGTGTGCTCTTGTCTTTTGCAGAGCTCCATTCGGTCCTTGTTGCAGTCATCACTGAAATCATACCTGTGTCTTAGCTCCTCTTTGCTGGAGACGTGACACTTGCGTCCTGCCTAGTCAGAGAGACAATGGTTCCACTGTCCATTCTAGCATTTTGAAGCCTCGTTAACGATCCCAGAAAAGACCATCCTTCTCCATTTCACTGGTGGAAAGATCAAGGTCAGTTTTCAAAAACACCTTATTAAAGCAATGATAGGTTTAAATAGGAGGTGAGGGACGCCCGGGGGGGTTCAGTCGGTTGAGCGTCTAACTTTGGCTCAGGTCATGATCTCACAGTTCACGCGGTGGAGACAGCTCGCAGCCTGGAGCCTGCTTCCGATTCCGTGTCTCCCTCTTTCTCTGCCCTTCCCCCGCTCATGCTCTGTCTCTCTCAAAAATAAATAAACATCAAAAAACAAAACAAAACAAAAGTCTCTAAAAAAATTTTTTTTAAATAAATAGATGAAACTAGAAGTTGGACAGAAAAATCAACACAGGATGACAAATTTACCAAAATAACATGTGATTCAAAATTCTTGTTATCGGAATGCCCAGCTCTCCGGCACTTTCCCACCACACACAGTCCCCCCATCCAGAGCCATCTGTGCCTTGCACTGTCCCTGCTCATGAAGACTGCAGCCGTCCGGTGTCGACTCTGGAGGTAGCTCTATCATTCGCCGTGTCCTTTCTGAACTTGACAGCAAAGGAGAAAATATGGGTTCTCCCCCTGGATGGATTATCAGCCTCCACTCTGCAGCTGATAACTCAGGATTTCTGATGCTCAAGTGAGGTTTCCCGTGGCAGCTGCTCCGAAGTGATGGATGAAACACACCTGAGGACCCGGGCTGCAAGCGTCCCCTGTGCCCGCCCCCACTCACCACCCGCCTTCCTTCTCGCATCTCGGAACTTCTGCACCCTCCACTGAATGTGTGCACGTGTGTTTCCATGGCAACTGCCTCAGGAAATCGGGGTGGGGGGCAAGGGGTTCAGGGTGCATCTGTTTGTGATGAATTTACCCACATCGCTGAAATGTGGGAGCACAAGTGTTTGAGCTTGCAAAAAAAAAAAAAAAAAAATCAATAGCTTCCTTTCCTTTAAAAGGAACCTTCCAGAGACTTTGCTTGTTGGTCCCAGGGAAACCAATCCGGTAAACATCTGTTCAGCCAGTCTTAAGACTCATCGCGTGAAGTCTGAGGGAGAGGGTATGAGATGCACGAGTAAGTTAAGGAATTTAAAGTTTTTAGGATACAATATGATGTGATTGTTGGGAAAGCCTCAAAGAGCGATTGCATGCACAGTGAAGAAAACTCTCTTCCCCCAAGGAAGCCACAGCCGGCACTCCGGTGGCCTTCTAGACCCAGATTAACAGTTCTAGCGAGGAGCAGGTGACCACCAGCCCTGGTCACGCGGGGTCATGCCGACGACAGTAGACACATTTGTGGCCGGCCTTCCCTCTGCCCAGAGAACTTTCTTCTCTCACTGCTTGTTTTCATTCAAGTCTCTGCTGAAATGTTGCTTCCACGGAAAGGACTTTCCCGACCACCCCAAGTAGCAAGCAGCCACCCCTCCAGCCTCCTGTCGTCTCCACCTTTCCCTGCTCGGAGTCCCTTCCGAGCACGATCATGTCATCTGCGCTGAGATACGGACCCTGCACTACTTTGCAAGGATAGTGGGCTGGTGTGCAACGTACAGGCAGTAACATCCGTGACCCTGGGCCCAAATCTTGTCCACAAAATAGTGTGGGAGTCATTCTTTTTTTTTTACTTTTTTTTTAAGGTTTAGTTATTTTTGAAGGACAGAGAGAGTGTGAGCGGGGAGGGGCAGAGAGAGAGGGAGACCCAGAATCCCAAGCAGGCTCCAGGCTCCGAGCTGTCAGCAGAGAGCCCGACGCGGGGCTCGAACCCCCAAACCGTGAGATCATGACCTGAGCCGGAGTCAGACGCTCATCTAACTGAGCCACCCAGGCGCCCCAGGAATCATTCTTCACAGAATGAAAATCCGAGGTCTGGAACAGTGAAAGCTGAGACGAGCACATCAGGCTCTCCGAGAGGAAAAACAGCAGACATGTTGGTGGTTATGCTCTATCTCCAAGGATACGTGGATGCCGGGGGAGGAGTCATCCTAACCATGTGAATATGTCGCTGAGTTACCTTAAATTGCATGTCTCTCTATTGAAAATGGTATCAGAGATTTGGGGAAATCCATATCCCACGACCTCTCTGTGTCTGTCTCTTTGCCTCAGTCTACCTACCCCTACCCCGTCTCTCTCTCTCTCTCTCACACACACACACACACACACACACCCTTACCTAACCACGCATTTCCATGTTGTCTGGTGTGGTGCAGTCATTGGATTGAACAGAGCAGTTGAGGCAACCCCACTGGCTCTTGCTCAGTCCCCAGCACCCCGCCCGTCCATTCTCTGGTTTATAAGCACCCACAACCTCTCTCTCTGGCGTACGAAGCAAAAAGTGTGAAAGGGCTAGGAAGGCAGATAATAAGATCGCTGATCTTACCAAAATCCATTTGTGGACCCTTCTGAGTAACAGTGAAATGGTGCCTTGGTTAGAAAACCTGGTGACATCTTGCTGGTCGGGGACAGTCTCTTTCTCTAGAGACCTTCCCCGACAGCTCCGAGGGGCACACTGGCTGGGGAAATCTGAGAAAATGAGCAGGTCTTGGTGAATCCTAAATCTCCAGGCTCAACCAAAATACTCCCACCGGTGAGCAAGTTGGGTCTGGCAAACCTTCAGTGACTGAGAAAGGGTGAGTTCCTCACCTGCAAATGGGGAAGACTGTGTGTCACTAAAATGGGGAACAGACTTAGCTGACTCAGTTGCCTTTATTATACATTATTAGCCAGTGTCTGAATCAGATCTTGCTTGGTTGCAGTCTGTGGGCCCCTGGGTTTGCTGCAGAGGACACTGGGGACGCCTGGATGTGTCTGTTTCTATGGGGCTCTGCCCAACTCTCAGAACTGCTATTCATCCTCTGAGCTGCGGGGCACGGTTAGAACCAACAGGCAGAGGGAATCTGAACTCTACTCTGTCTTAAAATACATTGTCCCGGATCCCCCAACACCCACTCCTGTGAATGTGCTCGGCACCAGGAGGAAACATGGCCGCAATGTGGCTCAGGGGGCAGGGGCACTGTGCTGGGGACCCGCTCAGAGGGCCACGTGTCCAGAGCCCTGTGCCCATTTTCCATCCCACGAGCACCCTAGCGGGTCCTAACCACCTCGAGGATTTCAGGTTTGTGGGAATGAGGTGTGGGAGACAGTAGTGTGGCTGGGATTCTGCCGGCCACAGGATTGCAGACACCCAGCCTATCCCCCTCCCTCCTCCAGGGCTTCTGTTCCCGGTCATGGCCTCCACTGCTATGCCCTGCCTGTCTGCCCACTGGTGGGGAACCCAGGACAGCGGCCATGTCCCCCTTTTGTATCTGCAAGAGGACACAGATTGGGGGGGCATTTCAGTCATTTATTTATAATAAGGGTTCCTGGCAATCAAAGGGAGCGGAGCACACACAAATCAAACAGAAGGTCTGCACGATGTCCCCCTCTGCTTCTGAGTGGCTGGGGTGTAGGCACACTCTGGGGCACCCCTTAGGCTCATGCCCTGTCCTCAGCACCGCGAATGCCTGCCTCCCATCAGCCCGCACTCCCGGGCATCAGTCTGAGCGAGACACTGCCTCTAACACAAAAGGGGCTTCTATCAGAGAAACGGAGGAGCTTGTTAATGATGAGACTAGAAACAGAGCCATAATGAGCTACTGTATCATAACGGAGTGCAAATCACACTGTCCTTGCTATTTACAATTTTCACATGGCGCCGGGCGCCCTCATTATGTCCGTGCAAATACTCTATTCAGTGGACTTTTCAGTAAGGGGCTCTCACCACGGCCAGACCCATTTGGAAGCTTCTGTTTCGCATGGAAGTTAGAACCTGCTATAAACATTGAGGCACTGTGTATTTATGAGACAGAGTTGTGGCTTGTGGCTTTAAGGATGAACCAATTTGTGGGGATGTGAAGCTCTAAGTAGAGAGAAAACTCTTAATGTTGTGGTCTGCCTGTGTGGTAGGCGGACGAGCACATTGCATTACACTCACTATACCTATCTGGTCAGCATAAGCCTTCCCAGAGAAAGTGCAGTCTGGCCAATAACCTGCAGCTGTGAGCTTTACAAGCTTTGCAAATCCTTGGGACAGCGTTCGATATATTGTAAGCATATGGCACCGGTTACTCTTAAGGACACTCAATAGTATCCTTTTGTACAGCATGCTCACTATGGTTAGTAATAAATACTGTGTTGCATATTTGAAATTTGCTAAGAGGGAGGATATAAAAAGTTCTCATCACAAGAAAAAAAGTAATTGTAACTATGTGAGGTGATGGATGCTCGGTAGACTTATGTGGTGATGGTTTCCCAACATCCACAGATGTTGAATCCTTAGGTTGTACCTGGGAAGATACTATAATGTGGTATGTCAATTATACCTCAATAAAAAAGTACAGTAAAACCTTGGTTTGCAAGCATAATTCGTTCTGGAAACACGTTTGTAAGCCAAAGCATTTGTATGTCAAAGTGAATTTCCCCATGAGAAATAATGGAAACTCAGATGATTCTTTCACAACCCAAAAATATTCATATAAAAATGATTACAATACTGTAATATAACACAAAATAATAAAGAAAATACAAAGCATAGAGAAAAATAAACAAATTAACCTGAACTTACTTTTGAAAACCTTCGTGGCTGGTATGAGGGAGACGAGAGAGGAGGGTTATTGTGCAGGGTGACTTTCACAATCACTAACAGAATCACTGCCATCTACTGGCTCCATGGAACCTTTTTATGCATGGGGCCATTGAATATGCTCACACGGATGTTGACTTTATTAATAAACTTGTCATATTCTGTATTTAATGTAACTGGCAATAAGGTGGCAGAGGAACGGGTCTATATCCGCAGGCAGCCTGACCTGGGATGAAGCAAAGCATTCCTAAGCTCAGTCTTGGATGGAAAAGCAAAGGACTGTCCAAAGGTGCTTTGAAGTGACAGAAAATACACCAGTGCCAGTTTTGGGCACCTTCCAAAGTTCTGAAAAATCACTGATTCCTGCCAGACACTGTGGCCTGAGACTGAGAATCTGAGCATGGGAGATGATCACCCACAATCTCGCAGAGACAGAGAGAGAGAGGGAGAGAGAGGGAGAGAGGAAACAACCAGTGGCTCATTTGTGATCCTGTGACATTCGGTGTCACGTACGACTCGTATTGCAAGACATCGCTCGGTTATCGAGTTAAGAGTTATTGGGAATGTTTGCCCATCTTGCAGAACACGCACAGAACAAGTCACTTGCAATCCGCGGTTTTACTGTATTCTTTTAAGGACTTTTAAATATCGGTTGAGGACACCTTAAAATTTAGCATTGCTTGCTATCACCAAGTTTCTGGTAAACATTCAAACCTCTGCAAAAATTTAATTTGGGATAAGCAAGCACTGTGCTTTCTCCCCTTAAATTAACACATCAGGCTTTTATATCCAACCTGTTTCCATTGAACTCAACAAATCTTATAATTAGCTATTTTTCTCCAAACTGCCCAAGGCCCTTATTCTAACAGACAGAGCCCCAGCTTCCGGGGCGGGGGAGGAGCTAAACTCAATAGCTGCCCAGACAAAGCAAATCTTGGTTTTGTCGAAAAGCTGAGTTCGGCCACCAGCCTTACAGAAAACCAAAGTATTGGTTGAAGGAAGTAACATGAGGTTTTAGTGTCAAAAGAGTGAACGTGAAGCTTCCAGCCACTGTAACAAAGGTAAGAACAGAAGGCTTTCACATGAGATTTGCACAGAACGTTCTGAGCCCAGAAGGCTCTGCCTGCCTGGGCCTGGACTCACTGTGAAGGCCAGCGTGTGGGCAGTGGCCCCCTGTTCTGGCCAGGTCCTCGGCCAGCTCAGACGTGAGCACACTGTAGGCGACTGAGGCACCAGGTGGGCTGGCTGAGCCCCAGTCCCTGCTGTGTCCCACGGCCCGGCCCCGGTCCCTACTGCGTCCCATGAAGAGCAGGGGCTCCGGGCCCACGTCGGGAGCAGAGGGCTTCTGTCAAACAGAGCCTGTGAGCCCAGTGTCTGTGCCCCAAGAGTCACAGCCTCCTGGCATTTCCCGTCGCCTCTTTCTTGCAGCCTGGTCTCTGCTGTGGACACTGGGGCAGGCTGGTGGCCTCAGGGTGGGTCTCAAAGGAGCTGGACGGTCTGCAGCACAACCAGAAGACAGAGCCCCGCCCCAAGAGTGATGCACCACAAGTCAGTGCAAGGTCCTCCCCAGGGACACGCTGAGCATGAGCCGTCGCAGCCAGAGACAGAGGAGGAGCGTGTGTGGTGTGGGTGGGTGCGTGTGTACGCGTGTGTGTGCATGTGCGTGTGGATGTGTGTGAGCGTGGGGGGCGGGGTCTTTGAGGAGGTGGGAGAAAAGGATGAGAGAATTTTTAGGGATCCCCTGAAGGAATCAGTACATCTCCTCTCTGTGGGAAAAACAGCCCGCGAGCGCCTATGTACAGCTTAAACACACTCCATTCAGAAACTTTTGGTTATTTTTAGGGCACAAATTTAGGCATTTTATCCCACTGGCTTTGCTGCCCCAGGAGCGATGACCATCCCCATTTGACAGACAAGAAAACTGAGATGCAGGGGCGCTGAGACCCTGCCAGAGTTCATGGGCGGGCAGCAGGAGGGCTGGGATTCAGATCCGGGCGGTCTGACCCCGAGCCCGAACTGCCCGCTGCTCCCACTCAGGGTCCTGCTGTCCTGTCCCACAGCCGGGTGCCCTGGAAGAGCCCCGTCTTGCCTCTGAACCTCAATTTGCTCTTACTTAGAGTGGGATGAGACCATTTCACGGTGAGCGTCATCGAGATAGGAAGTAGGCTTACGAGCTGTCGTGCCCCGGACACTATGGGCTAACCATCCGAGTCACGCCCCGCTCGGCAGCCCTGTATGCCCAACCCCAGCTGGGCCACCCGGGCCCCCTGCACCTCCACAGACTACCCACGAGGGGAGCTGCCCCCTCCCTCAGCCCCCTGCACCACATACACCCCTCCGTTCCCTCCCTCCTGCCACCGCTCCCACCTGAAGCGTTCCCTCTGGGGATCCAGGGACAGTCCGTTCTCCACGGACACCACGGATGACGTCATGTCCACCGACTCTTACGGCTTCAAACTGCAATGGCGCAGACGGTCTACACTGCAGTCATGCCCTTGAGACCTGTCTACACTCTCTGTATGCTTGTGTCTTGTCTTGCCGACCACACTGCAAGCTGTCCAAGCGGCAACCAGGAGAATTTTGCAGCATCTAAGGTGCCCAGCGGGGAGCCGGCTTCTCAATGGGTCACGAAAGGGATGCGCTGAACTTTGATCGATCTGACCATGCCGTTCACGGATGTCCCACCTCCTGGACTGCTGCTGGTGACCATTGTATTCCAAAGCCAGTGTATTATTATCAATAATTCACGTCTTATTCTGTCACCAACTCACTACTCACGTAGCGGCCACTCTCCAACCAGAGTGTTGCGGGATGGTTACCCCCCAGCAGCGGGTAGAGGGCTTTGGGGGCCAACCCAGATGCCCATGTGGGCTGTGCATTTGCCCCCCGATAACAAGCGTATGTTTTTCCACACGCTAACTGCAAGCTTTCCCCTCCATGTGTTCACACTCAGTCCAAGAAGACGTATCTCTGAGAAAGTATTTTTTAAATAAAAATTGAGGTTATTATGAACGCCGTTGAAAATTCAGGAGAATATGAACCCAGTATCCCCGCTCAGAATTATGCCCTGTCTCTAGAACTGGCATATGCAATCACAAATCCTCAGCAGGCTGTTCAGCCGTAAAAGGAGGGCTGTACCGGCTCTTGAAAATTATTTTTCGGCCTCAACAGCGCTTAGAATCCAGTTTTTCCTGGCGGGGATATTTGTCGGTGGCTCTTTCATGGTGGGCAGAGAGGAGCCATCACATGTGTCGACCTCGCTGACTTCCTGCCTATTCCTGGTTACAAGAGACGTACGGGAAACACATTTTCTGTGACGGCTCTGTGCTTCAGACCAAGTGAAAAACACAGGAAAACAGAAGCGCCTAATGAGTCCCAACCTTACACAGCGTTGCTGAATATACGGGGGAATCGTGCACAGGGACGTGTGTGGGGAGCCTCAAGAATTTTCTCCCCATGAAATGTTGTTCATCAGAAACCCCTTACCCTCCGAATGGAAATGAACAAGAAGGTCGTCCACCTGGGAAATGTTGTTTTATTTACTACTTAACCAATAGACGTTTCTCTTGTGTTGGTTTGTTTTCCCCTTCCTTTTAAAGAAATTACTGTGAAAAATGTCCAGCACACAAAAAGCCGTGAAGAATAAAAGACACGGGTGTGTCACAATATTTAGCCCCCAGAAAATAAAAGTACAAATAGAGGTAACGCCCACTGTATACTTTTTCCAAATTTCCGTCTGTTCCTTCCCCCTCCAGAGGTAAAATCTGTCCTAAATTTGCTATTTCCCTGTGCTTTTAGTTAATAATATAGAGCAAAGGTACCAAAATATAGGTAATAAAGAATCACCTTGGAGGGGCGCCTGGGTGGCTCAGGTGGTTGGACACCCAACTTCATCTCAGGTCATGATCTCGCAGTCCGTGGTTTGAGCTCCGCATCGGGCTCTGTGCTGATAGCTCAGAGCCTGGAGCCTGCTTTGAATTCTGTGTCTCCCTCTGTCTCTTCCCCTTCCCTGCTTGTGCTCTGTCTCTCTCAAAAATAAATAAACACTAAAAAAAAAAAATTAAAAAAAAAAAAGAATCGCCTTGGAAAGACATTGATCATAGACTTTGCCCCAGCACCTTAGCTCTCTGAGTCTTTAGAAGCTCCCCTCAGACCTGGTTCCGGGTTCCTGATCCTCAGCTTATGAGAAATAAAGAGAAATAGAGTGACCCCTCCCCGCAGCCAGTCACTTTGCAACGGTGTCCACCAGGGGCGCCGAAGACGAAGTTGGACAAGCAGTGAGCACTCCCACAACCAGGGAAAGAAAATGACCAATCGTGCAATCTTAACATCGTCATGTCTACAGAGCAGTGCTCGGTGTGGTCATTCAAGGTTTAACTCTGCTTTCGGTTTCCGGGAAAGCTTGTGAACTCCCATCCTCAACCCAGGGCCATCAGAAAGTCCTCTGTAAAGGTTTCCTTTTTCTTTTCAGTACGACAGAGGGTCTCTCGATAACATTAGCCAGGCAGGGGTTTACGGACTAGCCGCGAGGGTGTTCACGTACCTGAAAGGTTGGCCGCGACGGGAGACCACACTCGACGGGCTGCAGGTTCGAGTCTGATCACAGGTGTTTCAATTCTTGCCTGACCTCGTTCAAGTCTTTGGGTTCCAGGGGAAGACATCCCAGGGACGGATGCCTCTCTCCCTTGGCCTTTCCAACCAAGATCACATCCGACATGGGAAGAGTTTCATCTCCAAGAGAAAACCCAGTCCCTGTTAACAGAAGAAAGAACAGATATTGGCTGGTTTAGGAGTCCAGACGTCAGTCAGTGAGTGGATGTCAGGAATGATGAAGCAACGGTATTTTTGACATCTCCTTTATGCCCAGAATAAAGGTAGATAGTGATATTAATAGTAATGGGTGAAGGCGGTCAAAAGGTACAGATTTCTCGCTACGAGGGAGTAAGTCCTAGGGTGTAATGCACAGCATGGTGAGTGGGGTTAACAACACTGGACAAATCGCATATTTGAAACTTGCTGAGAGAGTGGATCTTAAACACTCTCACCACAAGAAATCAATGTGTATCTATGTGAGGTAATGGATGGTAACTAAACCCTGTGGTCATTTTGCCACTATTCTTAGATGGAATCATTACGCAGGCCCCCTAAAATGGATACAGTGTTATACGTCAATTATATCTCCATTTTTTTAAATAACAAATTTTTAATTTTTTTAATGTCTATTTATTTTTGAGAGAGAGAGAGAGAGAGAGAGAGAGAGTGAGCGGGGGGGGGGGGGGCAGAGAGACAGGGAGACACAGAATCCGAAGCAGGCTGCGGGCTCTGAGCTGTCAGCACAGAGTCCGACACGGGGCTTGAACCCATGAACTGTGAGATCATGACCTGGGCTGAAGCCAGATGCCCAACCCCCTGAGCCACCCAGGCACTCTTAAATAACAAATTTTTAAAAAATAACATAAGATGCTTGGAGAACACACACGTAGTAATAACTAACGATTGTTAAGCATTTGCTCTGTGCTGTGTCTGTTATAAGCGCTTAATATGTACGGACTCTCTTAACTCCACGACCACACTACGTGGTAAATAGCTACTTTTAGCCTCACCTTTAAGATGAAGAAAGACAGAGAAGGCACACGGCAAGTGAGCAGAACCAGAACTAAGTCCCGGGAATCTTGCTAGAATCTGAGGTTCTGTACCTCTACCTTGGACGGCATTTTGAGATGCAGAGATGACTCAGAGAGCTCAACTGCTATAAAAACACCAACCACAGAACTCTATTTTTGTTTTTTTTCTTTTTTTTTTTTTTTTTTTTTTTTTTTAAGGCAGGCTCCACACCCTGGGGAGCATGAGCAAGGGAGGGACAGAGCGAGAGGGAGACACAGAACCCGAAGCAGGCTCCAGGCTCTGAGTTGTCAGCACAGAGCCCCACGCGGGGCTCGAACTCACGGACCGCGAGATCATGACCTGAGCCGAAGTCGGACGCTCAACCGACTGAGCCTCCCAGGCGCCCCTAGAATTGGCATTTTTAAAAATCTCCACAAATAAAAATTAACTTCTTTGAAAGCATCTCCTCTCCTCACCCTCGTCTTCTTTGTATTCAATGTTTGAGCTACAAACAACAAACACACTTAGCCGAAAATTAATTTAAACTCATCTGTGCTTAAGGCCAGGACGCTGATCGCTGACAAAGAGGCCAGTGTTAAGTGACAGTAAGGAGTATTTTTCATTCTCTTTTGGGAGAGAAATCTCAGCCACATCATTCTTACTGTCCCATACCTTGTTCAAAACCCTCTGCCACGTCTTCCGTGGGTGTATGGACCAACCATCCGTATAGTGAGATATGGTTCAGGAACAAGAAACGAGCTATCAAGCCACGAAGAGACGCAGAGGAACCTAAAATGCGTATTACTAAGTGAAAAAAGCCAGTCTGAAGGGGCTACACACCGTATGCTTCCCGAGATAGGACGTTCTGGAAAAGGCACTGCTAGGAAGACAGTAAAAGGATCAGTGGTGTCCGGGGGCCGGGGGTGAAGGATAAACGGATGAATGACAGAGCATTTTTAGTGCAGCGACGCTATTCTGTACGACCCTATGGAGGACACGTGTCCTTATACACTTGTCAAAACCCACGCAGTGGGCAACACGGGGAGACAATTCTGATGTACTCCGTGGGCTTTAGTGGACATCTCTGTATCAGTCATTTGCTCACCAGTTGTCACAGACCCGCCACACCCATATCAGATGCTAGCGACGGGGAGGCTGTGCGGTCGGGGGAGGGGGGGGGACTGTGTATGGAAACTCTCTACTTCCTGCTCAGTTTTTCCATAAACCTAAAACTGCTCTAAAAATAGTCTATTAATTAAAAAAAAAAAAAACTATGCTGAAAACAATAAGTGCTATATTTGCAGCCCTGCATTCCGGAGTCAGTCATAACAATGTAATTAAATCTTCTCAAGCATGGCGTTTAAAAAAACCCTCTGGGTTCATCTCTCAAGTTCGCGTGACACCACTCAAAATATTTTCGCTGATTTTGTGCAGCAGCATTGGCGAAAGCCAACGGAATGAAGTGCCTCCTTGTCTTTTAGGTAACAGAACACATTTGCATACCTGAAGCGCTCCTGGGAATCCCAGAAAATAGATCCAGAAATCACTTGGGGTAGAAGGACTGGGAGAAGGTGTGTTTTTTCCAGGCATCCTCAATGTCCTCAAGCTTCGCTGGATCCTAGTTCCGACAGCGGGAACGACCTGGTGCCAGGACGGGCGGTCGTTGACATAAACACCTTGCCTTCTTTGGTTCATTCCTGCTTTGGAACCCCATCGTTTTTCACGTGGCGACAAAGCTACTCGACGTAATTGTTCTAGGATCTATTTCCAGTGAAGTATAATTTATCCGAAGCAGAGAGCCCCTGTGAACTCTGGCCGGAGACCCTTTTGCAAAGTTGCAAGGTCGGAAATAAGCAAGTGCGTCCATCAGGGAAAGTGGTCCCCTCTGCTGGGAAAATGCAGTCCTTTATTGCACAGAACAGTGTCCCTAACTCTGGCTAAGCATCGACATCATCTTGGAGCATTTCCTGAAAATCCGTTTCTGGGGGGAGGGGGGGGTCTGCTTGGGTCCATGTAAATCTGCAAGGAGCTGACATCATCCAAGTTTGAAAGCCACCAGATGCCCCCCCTCTCCCGCCGCCCCAGCTCTCCAGCTGCCTTTATCACTTGATTTGGTGGCGTTTGGTCACTCTGATACCGGCCAAAATACACACACTGAGGGATTTTTTTCTCCCCTAAAGCCATATTTCCCCCAGGAAAGAGGAAGCATCTTATATCAGAGCTCTCCCAGTCTCTAGTGTCGCTGACTTCTCAGACATTTGATTTTGAGGGACAGCAGCAAAAAATAATGTTTGGAGAAAACACGTTCAACCCGAGATGGCTTGAATTAATGCCAGGTTTGGATGCTTATAGATCCTGGAGCTTGAGGCTGAGCAGGGAGAGGACAATGAGTGGTAGGGGGCAGAAGAGGGCGGAGGAAAGGGAGACCGAAGGGAAGGAGGAAGTGAAGGCAGGGGAATAAAGACAGTGGAGGGAGGGACAGACAGAGGAACTGAGATTCTACAGATTTCCTAGCGGTTCCTGCATGTGATCGTTGATTGTTATCAGCAGCCTTTCCTTTTTTCTTTTATTTTTCTTCCCTTATTTTTTTCAACAGCCTTTAAAAAAAGATCACTGAGAGGAAGAAATACTGTCACTGATGCCCCCCAGGCAATAAAACACGTGTGCTCGTGTCATACGAATACGAGTGCACTGCATGGACCACTCGTCCAGGAGCAACTCACGCACCGATGTGAAATGTTCTCAACAGTCTAGCAAAATGTGAAAACCATGGTGATCCGGAAAACCACCTTAGACCAGTGCTCTGGACAGATGGACCGTGATGCCAAGTGTATGCATGGTGAATTTAAATAGAGCGCTCCGGGAAAGACGGGAATGGAGAGGGCAATACCCCTAAATTGCTAATTTAAAAGAGGTACATATGATTCAGTCACTACTTTAAATATTGACTTTCTTGGGGCGCCTGGGTGGCTCAGTCGGTGAAGCACCCGCCTTCGGCTCAGGTCATGATCTCTCGGTTCATGGGTTCGAGCCCCGCGTCGGGCTCCGTGCTGACAGCTATTTAGGCTGAAATGGAGAATACAGAGACTATTTCAAGAATGCAGAGCCCAGGTGGACAGGTTCTGACATGCGTTTCTATTTGCCGCCCTTCCCCCGGGTGCAACCTGCTATTTCCTGGGAACTACAGGGGCCAACCCCTTTCCTACCACCCGGGGGACTTTTCAAATTGCCTCTGGCTGTCCAGAGGGAAGAGTTTATGCATTTTTAAGCATGTAGAATGTCGATATATCAATTATACCTCAGTAAAGCTGTTAAAATAAATGAAAGAGAAAAGTCAACTCTCCGTGACGCATCTGAATAGTAGAAGTCAATTCACCAGAAACACGTAGGAAGCTTACTTTTGTCGAGTACAATGCAATTGTCAAGACTAACCAGCAATCCGCACGTTTCTTTTTTTTTTTTAACATTTGTTTATTATTGAGTGACAGAGTATGAGCGGGGGAGGAGCAGAGAGAGGATGAGACACGGAATCCGAAACAGGATCCAGGCTCCGAGCTGTCAGCACAGAGCCCGACGTGGGGCTCGAACCCAGGAACCGTGAGATCATGACGTGAGCCGAAGTCAGACGCTTCACCGACTGAGCCACCCAGGCGCCCCGCAATCCACACGTTTCTAAGAACTTTCCATGGATTCATGGATTCATGGTCATGTGAGCTAGAATCAGGCTGGTGGCAGGCCCTCCGCTCCCAGATGTAACGTACTTATTTGCAGTACGGACTGTTCTAGAGTCATCCCACAGAACCGTGACAGGGCATATTTGGGGATTTTGCTGAGGCAGATCTTGGTGTCGGCTGCTGGGGAGCCCAAGTGCAGGAGTACGTCCCCTGGCAGTGGTCCAGCCTGACCCCATGCTCACCCGGCTGCCTCTTATTCTCAGGATTCATGGGAAAGAATCCTTGTGTTAAGCACGCTAAAATAAACCACTGTTTCTTTTGGTAAAACGGCCATCAATTCAGGGAGACAGATTCAACCAAAGTTGGAAAGATTACGACTTAAGTGCCAGGACCTACTCAGGAGGCATCCCGCTGAGAGGTCATTCGGGATAGAGCCACGAACCCGTGCACATATTTTCATGGCTCTGGAAGGGTCTCCTGTCGTGCCGGCCTGTGCTTCCTGAGCACCTGTTACGTGTCAGGACGCAGACACGTGCCAGACGGTGGACATTCGTGGGAGAGTAGACCCTCTTTGCCATCTCACTGCCCAATCAGGAGGTGGGGGATATAAAAACAGGAAGACAAAGAATAACTTTTAACAGGGGCGCCGGCAGAAGGCCAAAGAGTAAACCAATCTCGGAGGGCCAGAGGATTCATTGCTGGAATGGATCTGGAAGTGTCATCTGGAAAACGAGCAGCAATTCTACAGGCACATGAGGGGGGACAGGGACGAGGGATGTGCGGCTGAGCTCAGAACGTAAGCAAAGGTCCAAAAAAGCCTATCCTATCCTGTTCCTGGGAGAACAGTCTGGTGCCCCAGGACACTTTGCCTTTCGGATACCTCGGTAAACTTGGGGTACCTACTCCCACTGGCCTCGTGCACCCCATTCTATCATGAGTAAACCAAGCATGGGAGCCAAGAGACTGTCTTACTCCAGCGTAGTGTTTAATGACAAGGTCTTAAGCGATTATGTCATAAGCTCTGAAGCGCCCACGAAGGGCTCCCCCACATTGGTTTCCCTCCGCTTCCCTGCTCCTGAACTCGGAATGGGGTTCGTGCTGCACGACTTTGAGCAAAAGAAACTGGAAAGTAGAATTTCAACCTTTAAAATGAACTTCATGTGGGGCGCCTGGGTGGCGCAGTCGGTTAAGCGTCCGACTTCAGCCGGGTCACGATCTCGCGGTCCGTGAGTTCGAGCCCCGCGTCAGGTTCTGGGCTGATGGTTCGGAGCCTGGAGCCTGTTTCCGATTCTGTGTCTCCCTCTCTCTCAGCCCCTCCCCCCTTCATGCTCTGTCTCTCTCTGTCCCAAAAATAAATAAAAACGTTGAAAAAAAATTAAAAAATAATAAAAATAAAAATAAAATGAACTTCATGAGAGAATTTTCTATTTTGACGCAGGAAAGTGTCAATGCTGCTGCCCGCCCCCCTGTCTGTATGAAGTCAAAGTCACTTTGTAATTTATTTTTGTGACATTCTCAGAAAAGTCCGAAGGGACTTTCCAGGTTTTCCGGTTTTTCTAGACTCAGTGAAGAGTGGAGCAGGTTCACATCAGAGGGATTACTTGACCCACAAAGATCTCCCTGGAGGCCACCTCTGTACCCTCCCCCCTCCCCCGCCGCCCCCCGTGTGCTGTCCAGGCTCTCTGAGCCAAAGGTGCAGACATTCGACCCATGGAAGACCCATCAGGTTCTAGCCTCACGGAATCTCAAGCTCGGAATGAAGCCTTCTGGCATGAAATGTGGGTGGGGCCAAGTCACAGGGACAGTTGCAGGATGGAGAGGGGACGCGTGAAGTTTTGTCGTTGCCAATACTTGATGAAATTGACCACCTGTGTTGTAATGGTCCCTATTACTTTCCTTGTTCATTGGGCCTGTTACCAAAACTTTCCAAATTCTCAAAAGCAGGGTAAGTGACTTTGTTCCTTCCACGCAGGCTCGGTCCCTACAAGAAATGACCCTGCTGGGCCCCCAAGCCGGGTGCTGGACAGCCCAGTAGCTCCTTCATAGACTTTCTGCAGGAGGGAGTTTAGCAGACTGGTTGCACAGCGTCTCCTGACCCAGACGAACCTCCCAGTCTAAGTCCGCGGGAGGCTCCTGGCTGCTTTGTCCCACACAGGAGGGGCGTGAGTCCCCAGACCCAAACGCGACCCCGATTGCCTTCAGATCGTCTTCCGTGAAACACTTGGATGACACGAGTGACGTTGAAAGTTGCCACGTGAGGGTGGCCATCTTTTCAAATAAACGTGCATCTTTCTCATCCACCACAGTCGGCCGGGGCTGCATTTGGTCGGGATGGTGGGGAGGGCGTGACAGTGTGTGTGGATCACGCTGGCGTTGCCTTCTTGTGCCTCTGAACCTGGCCCTTGTTCACACTTTACCTTCCTCCTCTCCTCCCCCCCGCCCCCGACCCTCCCCGGGCCGGGTTGGGGGATGCCGTCATTCAGCAGTGACGGATGGATGGATGGAAACAAGGACAGAGAGCGTGAGTCCATCCAGGCGACGCTTGTGTGTCAGACTTCCTTGTGCGCTTCCTCAGCGAGGTGGGAGCTTCTCCGATAATTAGCTGCTGATTCCTAGAGAGCACCGTGCCTGAGAAATCTCTTCTCTCGGGATCAGGAGCCGAGAGGAAGGCAGTGTCGCCTTTTTATGACACCTGGCCCATGTGCAGATTGAATCTGTTTTTCCTAGGAAAAGCCACCTGAACTCCAAGTGTGGGGATGTCTAAAGAATTGCGTCCATCACTGCCCCCAAAGATGCTTTCCTGAGTCCACAAATGAGCATCCCTGGTGGAGGAGACAGCGGCCCTTTGCGGACACCGTGTCCAGGGGGCAGATTCCACATTTAACAAGAATAAATGACCATTTCCCCCTACGCGGGTTTAAAATAGGTCGGGAAACTAGGCAAAGAAGTTCAGAAGTCCCGCATGTCTCTGTGCCTTGAATTTCAAGATGTGCAGTGGGACAACTTGCCTCACACACGGAGGCTGTGGGCGGGAAGGTGATTAGTTCCCCCTCCCTCCCGGTTCACTTTGCTGCGGACAGGTGACCTTTTGTATAAAAATCTCAAAGTAGCGTGTCTATTTCTACCAACGTTCTGCAATAGGAAAAGCGATTTTGAAGCTCTGGGCAGAAAAACACAGTTATCGTGCTCAAACTCCTTCATTTGCCGTCTGATGGCAGAAGGCAAGAATTGGGGGATGTGACGTGTCGATCCGTTTTGCCCCGTCCTTTCTATCAATGCTGCTGACCGACAAGCCTCCAGCCTAACAGAATTCCATTCAGACATCTTGCGTCAGGGTCCCAGTTTTCAGGAAAAAAACAAAAAAAAAAAAGAGTGACCTCAAGGATCACAAAGAAAAGCCCAAAGCCACAGATGACCCTTGATTTTCCACTGGCCACACAATGGGACTCAGTTTAACAGTATGAGCTGGGATTTTATAAAAGCTATAACCAGCTATAATAAATTTCCCAGGATGCTTGGAAAGTGATATTGATAAATCCAGCCACGGTATTAATTAACCTCATTCTAGTAATGAAAAAAATGTACTTCGCTCTCAAATAACTTCCAATAGGAAGAACGCAATATAATGAAAGTATAATTTACATCCCTGGTTCACGGATGAAATAAATTGCAATGCTGGCATTTGGTTGTGGAACCAGAATTAAGACTCCTTCTCTAGGACTCCTTGGGACCAAATTGGTATCTAGACCAGGCAATGGGTCCAGGTGGGTTTTCTGAGTTTTGGAATACATCTGCATGAATTCTTTCGGAGGCTCTTACACAATACTCTAGCAGTTAATGATTTGCTCCGGAAACCAGAAAATAATCATTTATCTAATTTTTAAAAAATTTTTTAAATGTTTACTTATTTTTGAGACAGACAGAGACAGAGCATGGACGGGGGAGGGTCAGAGAGAGAGGGAGACACAGAATCCGAAACAGGCTCCAGGCTCTGAGCGGTCAGCACAGAGCCTGACGCGGGACTCGAGCTCACGGACCGCGAGATCATGACCTGAGCCGAAGTCGGACGCTCAACCGACTGAGCCACCCAGGAGCCCCTTATCTTATTTCTTAAATGACGTATTTCAACCATGGTAGATCAATATAGCCACTTAATTAAATTGTGTCAAATTATTCATCCACAGCCACAATAAACTGGCGTATAAGTAATATGGTGTGAAATCAATATTATTTCTTCTAAATAGACCATATAGGGAAGGACATTGGCAGAAAAGAAAAAAAAAGACATTTCAAGCTAAACATTTTCTTTTGTTTTATTTTTTTTTTAAGTGACTACCTTGATACAGATTGTCGTGGCCTCAGATCAATGATTCTCAAATGCTTTCTTACAAATTTTCTTACTTTCTCATAAAAATAAGAGCCTTCAAATTCTTTTTGAATGAATACAAAACAAAGATACATTCATTGTGGAAAATTTAGGAAAAAAAATAACTTGCTATCAAAACAACCAGATACCCGCGAAGAATAACTGTTTTATTGTATGTTCTTATATCTTTATAAATGCGTAAATTTTATTTTTATAAATGTGTACATTTCTTTATCACGTTGTATGTGTAAAACTATAGCCTGTTCTTTCCACTTAACAAGAAATCATGAATACGTTCAATGTATTAAGTACTTTTCTACAGGTGTCTGTTTTATTGCCTTCATCGAATTCTATCATAGATGGATTCTATTTTTTTAAACTTTTTTAACATTTATTTATTTTTGAGAGACAGAGACAAGGCATGAACGGGAGAGGGGCAGAGAGAGAGGGAGACACAGAATCTGAAGCAGGCTCCAGGCTCTGAGCTGTCGGCACAGAGCCCGATGCGGGGCTCGAACCCACGAGTGGTGAGATCATGACGTTTGCCAAAGTTGGACGCCTAACCGACTGAGCCACGTAGGCGCCCCACATGGATTCTATTTTTTGGGCTTAGTCCCCTAATATTGAAACTTTAGAGTACTTCCTGCCTTCAGTATTATGTATGTTTCTTTGATGATTCCATCATTCACAGTATCTTTGAACGTTGCACCCTAGGATACTTTCCGGAAGTGGAATGACTGGGTTTTGCACACATTTGCCTTCCAAACGTACCGTTCAGGGCATTTCTCCACATCCACTCATTTTCCCCTGGGAGGACTTGTCCTCCTGAAATCGTCCCCTTGGTTTGTAGATTAGCAACACCTGGAAAACGCAGGCTTGTTGCAAACTAGGTCAAGCTAATGTCTCCATGCAGAGGGATTCTCTCTCTCCCAGGATGGGCTCCAAGTTGTCTCGTTTGCAGACCGGGGCTCCTGCTGGCGGGTGGGGAACCTCCAGGACATGCATCGAGTAGGACATTGTTGGCAGGGAGAAAGCTCCCCAGTCTGTCCCAAGCCAGCCTGATCATGTGTGCACGCAAAATGTGCACTCCACAGATACACCAAGAAGGCAAGAAGCAAACGAGCAAACAAACAAAAGCGAAATGTAAGCAACAAGCACAATACCGAATTGAGGTCAAACCAATTAACCCACCGTCCAGTTGTTTGGTTTGTGTGTGTGTGTACCTGGCTTCTTTTGCAAAACATCGTGGCACATGTCACTGCAGCTGATTGATTCTGGTTGCTGCGGAGTGTCCCTGAGTACGATTAGACCCCGACTTGGTTATCTGTTCTGTCCCCAGTGATCATTTTACTGTTCTCCATATCGTTCGCACAAATGCTACCTTAGAATCTGCTGCGGCCAGACAGCTTCCTAGGTTCTAAGAATAGTACGCTGACCTGGGCAGAGGAAGCTCACATTGTTTAGAGGAGACAGGCATAAATGAGTAATAACTTTGGGGAAAGATAGGTCCTCCGTGGAAAATAACGCAGGTGAGGGGAAGGAATGGGATGTGCTGGGTAGGATGTATGATGAGAGGTCGCCGTGCATGCCTCCAAAGAGGGGGTGTCTGAGTTGAGTTCCAAATGGAGACCAGGCGACCAGCTAAATAAGGTAGAGTGCCGGATCCTTCCATACAAAGAGAAGATGAGCCCAGAGGCCCTGAGCTGGGAACAAACCCAGCCCGTCTGAGGTTCAGAAAGGAAGGCAATGAGGCGAGAACACAGTGGAAGAGGAGAGAAGGGTGCATGATGGATTTAAGAGGCTGTGGGACCAAGTGATGCAGGCTCCCCAAGGCCATGATGAAGAGCAGGGTTTTATCCTAAGGGGAGGGGGAGGCCATCTGGTTGCTTTTGAGCAAAGGGGTGACATAATCTTATAGACTATGGAATTCCTTTTTTTTTTTTTTTTGAATTCTTTTGTTTCAAATTTATTTATTTTGTGTGAGAGAGAGAGAGAGAGAGCATGTGTGCGCAAGTGAGACAGGGGCAGGGAGAGAGGGAGAGGGAGATTCTTAAGCAGGTTCCACACTCAGCACAGAGCCCGATGCAGGGCTCCAACTCATGAACCATGAGATCATGACGCGAGCCAGAATCAAGAGTCGGAGGCTTATCCAGCTGAGCCATCCAGGCACCCCTAGACTGTGGAGTTCTGACTCATTCTCTGTACTCTGTCATCTTAACCATGGTTACAAATAAATGACAAAAGAAGTAGGAACACAAGAGAATACACAGGTTTTATTAGGGGATAGGAATTGCGATTTAAATAACATAAGCTCATTGCAAGAAATCGCTTTTCTAGCTTAGCAGGGAGACTGAACACAAATTAAATTCACTCAGGGAAGTGCTGGGAAAATGTACAAAACCCCGTCTCTCTCTATAACGTTCACTTCCCAAATGGGCCACCCCTTGTAGCTCAGAGGCGGGGGGTACATGAGTCTAAGGTCACACTTACTGTTACAATATTTATACCCTTGCCAAGCTACCAAATGCATCTCCGTGAGATGAGAACAGACTTCTGAGTTTCCTTTTGTTTTAAAGGGAGAGGAAGAAGTCTTGTTTAAAATAGAAACCATCCAGGTCAATCGATTGCTTTAAAGATGAGTTATGGACACAGATCTTACAAGAAACAATGATTCACCTCTAGGCGAAGTGGATGCATTTTTCCTTGTAGCTAAACTCCAAAAATGCTCTTCCAGGCGTTCTGTCTTGTCTAATTCTGAACATCTAACCCTGTTACCTGTGAATTTCTTCCTACGATCACACCTGCCCTTCGTAATTTCTCCCAATTTGGCACTTTTTTATCTTTATTAACAAGCTGTACTAGAACTCATTTTTATTCGTTTTTGGGGCATACAAAGATTTATTTAGGACTAATTGTTTTTTTTTTTTTTTTTAGGATTCTGTTTTTTTTTTTTTGAATTTTTTAAATGTTTATTTTTGAGAGAGACAGAGCACAAGTGGGGGAGGGGCAGAGAGAGAGGGGACACAGAATCCGAAGCAGGCTCCACGCTCTGAGCCATCAGCACAGAGCCCGATGCGGGACTCGAACTCATGAACTGTGAGATCATCACCTGAGCCGAAGTTGGATGCTTAACTGACTGAGCATCCAGGTGTCCCCGGATTCTGCTTTGTTTTTCTTATAAATCAATAAGGAAGTCATGTAGGAAACTACTTGTCTGACTGGAGTCCACATGAATTTATTCACTTATTATCCATTCAGTAAATAAGGTCGAGGCTTTTTTTATGGTCTCCACACTGACCTGGCCAATAAGGTTACAGAGATAAATTAGAGAAACCCAATTCCTGCCCTTAGGAAACTTAACAGTGAAGGAAAACAAGAGACGGTGTGATCATTACAGCTGTTACGAGTGCCGTGCGGAGGAAGCAGAGGTCCTCTGAGCCCACGCCGGAAGGTAAGCCAGGTGCCTTCCTTACAAGAGGGCACTCCCACTTGGAAACCCAGGTCCCTTGCTGCTAGAACCAACAGTTTCATGCGACGTGTTAAAAATGCATTTACGTATTTTACTCACCCTGCCTATTTTGCCTGGCTAGTCCTTTTAACCCCCGGTGTTAAACATACAGAAGGAATGCTAAAGACTTTTCAAAGAAAATGCAAGTTTCATCCGTGTACCCTGATGCCACGTATCATGCGAAGCACGATCGACGAACATCCTGAAAACAGTAAGCTGTATGCACCTGCCGGGAGCGGGGAGACGTCAGCTAGGAAACACAGAGAAAGAAGTGTGTGTGTGCGTGTGCGTGTGTGTTCTACAGCGAGTTGTTACTTCCTTTTATTTTTTACAAATCAAATGCAGGTGGGAGCTTCCTCTGGAGGAAGTAATAGAGAGTGGTTGGCATGAAAAAGTAATTAAAATAATCAAACAAATACACGAAGCAGTGCAAAATCCGTCAGGTGTAGGGGGACCTCGGTGGCTCAGTCCGGGAGGCATCCGACTCTTGGTTTCGGCTCAGTTCATGATCTCACGGTTCGTGAGTTCGAGCCCCTCATCGGGCTCTGTGCTGATGGTGTGGAGCCTGCTTGGGATTCTCTCTCCCTCTCTCCCTGCCTCTCCCTATTCTGTCTCTCTTTCTCTCTCTCTCTCTCTCTCAAAATAAATAAACTTAATAAAATAAAACAAAATGAAATATATTAGGGGTATGCAAAAAGGCTAGTGGTTCTTGAGAGAAGGAAAACTAAAGAGACAAGCCTTGAAATCACCCCTGGGCACTGCCTAGGACCCGGATGGGGAGCTCAGGAGAGTCCGCGAGACTGCCTCAGTTAAGGAGACAGAACATAGAGTCCCAGGTGGGGTGGGGGGAGGGGGTGTGACAGAGAACCAGAGAGACCCCTGGAGATGTGTGGGAAGGTCCCTTCAGGGGCTCAGCAGAAAACTGAGCTGCGCGTACATGCAGGAACAGGTTGAGGTCAAGGATAAACACACCTCCCCACCCCCACCACCGCTGTGCTAACAGCTCAGAGCCTGGAACCTGCTTTGGATTCTGTGTCTCCCTCTCTCTCCCTCTGCCCCTTCCACACTCAAGCTTTGTCTCTCTCTGTCTCTCAAAAATAAATAAACATTAAAAAAAATTTTTTTTTTAATTAGCGGTCACGCAAAGAAGCAGGCATGCATGGCACACAGTGCCGCACATCAATTATCCAAGCGGACTTGGAATGGACTGAGGCGTGAGGCTCAGACAAGAAAGGCATTAACAATTATTCCGAGTGTCCAAAACTCTAGGCGAAAGGCTGAGGACGTGACATGGCAGGGAGAGAAAGAGGAACGAGAACTCACAAATTATATCAGTGTCAGTAGCTATGATGAGTGGACGAAACGAACGTGTCCCCGGAGTGAATGGTAGATTTGACATTGCAGAAGAGACTCCCTGATACCCAATTTGCACTGATACCCACATTGGCCAAAGCCAACCCCAGAGAAGCAGGGCCGGGGGCGGGGGGAAGGCAAACACAGACACAACAGCCAAACCAGAACAAAGGTTCCTCAAAGCGGGGTTCCCAAAACTCAGGGCCAGGAGCAAAAATATCTTCGTAAATAACGTACTGAGAGTATAAGCTCACAAACCCAATAAGCTCATAAGACCCACGCACAGGCAGCACGACTAACTCCGCACAAAAGAGTATCATCATCCAGTTGCCCACAATTAGTGACACAGAGAAATATCTTAAAAAGAGCCGGCATAAAAAGAAACGTTACATAGAAGCAAGACCTCTAAGAATTCCAACATAATCCTTGTTAACAACGCTGCACAAGAGAAGGCAGTGGGGTCCCCTTTGTCAAGTTACAATTTTATATCCCAAAATGTGGTTTTTTTTTTTTTAACTGAAGGAGAAATGGGGACCTTCGCAGATGGACAAAAGCTCGGAGGGATTCATTCGTAGACTTCATTGCAAAAGATGACAGAGGAAATCCGTATCGCAGAAGAGAATCTGATACTGGAGGGAAACAATGGAACTTAATCAAGAAATAGAACTCAGCATAAGGATTACAACTGGTATGTGTTTGAGTCTTGCTTTATTGTGGAGATCACTTAAAAAGGAGAACTGACGGTAATTCACACAACGAATCCTTATTAAGCACCGATTAGTCCCTGGGCGCGTAACCCGGATCTTGGGAACACCACGGTACAGCTGCTGGAAAAAAATAGCTTCCGAGAGGGTTGCATACAAGCTGCGTGCTAGAATATAAAATAATACACGATTCATGTTCTTCACAGCTGCTTGTGTTACTGGAAAGACCAACGTAAGCAGTCAAGGAACACACACGGAGTCCCAACAAGCACCCGTTTACGATGGCCACGCACCACAGCCAACTCCACATACGCAGTGACTTCCGAATCCTCGGAGAGGCGTGAATTAGCGTGTAACGAAGGCCTTACCAAGGGCTTTTGGAACAGTTCTTGGCTTAAGGAAACGCTTTATTTAGACTGATTTCTCTTGGCATAGGCCAAAAGAACGCCGGTCGCTGAAAATTGCAAAGTTACTTTGATTTACTTGCAAAAATTCTATGTAGGTATTGACAGAATGGATGTGTTGTTCAATCAGTGTTTTCCGGATCTGTTACTCTTTTCTCAACCAGTCTGTCAGACAAGTTACTTGTCTTGAGAGCCCCACACCCAGCTGTCAAAGTGAAGGCGTGTGGGCAGTCTTGATGGGAGGGTCCTCAACAGGAAGGCTCAGGGAATGACGCAGAGGCTGCGGGGTCAGGGAGACCTGTGTGTCATTTACTGCCCCATCACTTACTAGTTTTATGACTGGATTAATTCCCTAAGCTGCTGTACCAAAGTTTCAAACACCAGGGGACTTTATTATTATTTTTTTTTAATGTTTATTTCTTCTCAGAGAGACAGCGAGGGAGGGGTAGAGAGAGAGGAAGAGAGAGAATCCCAAGAAGGCTCCATGCTGTCAGCGCAGAGCCTGATGCAGGGGTTCAGACTCATGGACCGTGAGATCATGACCTGGGCTGATATCAAGATTTAGATGCTCAACTGAATGAACCACCGAGGTGTCCCCCAAATGCCAGAGGACTTCAGACAACTAAAATGTGTTCTCTCACAGATCGAGAGGCTGGAAGTCTGCAAGCAGATCTATGTTCCTTCCGAAGGCTCCGGGGGAAGGTCCTGCCTTGCCTCTTTGGTTTCGGGGGGCCCTGGGAATTCCTTGGCTTGTGACTGCATTACTACTGTCTCTGCCTTTGTCATCATGGGGCCATCTTCCCTCAGTGGGTCTCCACATTGTCTCCTATCTATGCATCTCTGACCCGTGTCCAAATTCCCTCTTCTTTTTTTTTTTAAGTTTATTTATTTATTTTGAGAGAGAGAAAGAGAGAGCAGAGGAGGAACGGAGAGAGAGGGAGAGAGACAGAGAATCCCAAGCAGGATCCATGCTCTCAGCACAGAGCCCAACGCGGTGCCCGAACTCACCAACTGTGAGATCATGACCTGAGCCAAAAGCAAGAGTTGGACGCTTAACTGACTGAGCCACCCAGGTGCCCCCAAATTCCCTCTTCTTATAAGGACACTAGTCATATTGGATTAAGTGCTACCTTCATTACCTCATCTGAACCCAATTACACCTGCAAAGACCCTTTCTAAAGAAGGTGACATCCACAGGTGCTAAGGGTTAGGACTTCGATGGATCTTTACAACCCGTGAGAACGACCGCGAGCATGGTCCTGACTTCTCCCGGCCTCGGGCCCCACATCGGTGAAATAGAAGCAATATCAGCAACGATTACTGGGTTATTCTAAGACGTAAATGAAGGCAGTGGGGTGTAAGCCGTGTGGTTCTGAAATGATGGTGCTCGGTAGCAGAAGGGATTGGGTGACACAAGAACACTTGTTCCCCGTTCGGGGCTTCCAGGAGGAAGAAGGTGGCGGGGAAGGTGGCGGGCGGCAGGAGGTGGGTTGGGGGTGAGTCAGAAAAAAGCATTTCACTTTTGCAGGCTCTACTGAACATAATGAAACAGGAATTTAAAAAGGGGTAAGTCTTCTCCTAATTTGGGAGATCATGGCATTTCAGGTCTTTGAAGAAATTGAAGAGGGGCTAAGTTGGAGCAGAAAAGGAGAGAATGTTGTATGAAAATAGTCTGCACCAGGGTGCCTGGGTGGCTCGGTCAGTTGAGTGTCCGACTCTTGATTTTGGCTCAGGTCATGATCCCAGGGTCGTGGGATCGAGCCCCGTGGGATCGGGCTCCATGCTGAGCATGGAACTTGCTTAAGATTTTCTGTCTCTGTCTCTGTCTCTTGCTTTCTACCTCTGCACCCTCCCCTGCTTGTGCCCCTCTCCCTCTCTGAAACAAAAGAAAATTAAAAAAAGGAAACAGTCTAAATTGTGCTTTATTGCTAAGTGATCCCAGTGTAAACAGGGAAAATCTTACCTGTTCATAGGCTCACAACACTCAGCAGATACAACTAAAACCTGTTAATTTGTCTAAACGGGCTGTTTTTTCTGAATCAGATTCCAAACTCTCACTTTATTTTCAGATATATCTCCAGGTCCCCACTCACTTGGTTTTTGCTCAGGGGGAGACCCCTTGGCTTAGCACCAAGTGGGAGCATTCGCTTCTCCTTCAGGATCTTCTCGGAGCTCACCCGATTCAAGACCTCCATGCAACGAGATCTCCGTGTGTTCTCACGTCAGACATCTGAATGGCCCCCCGTGGGTGATTCCCCAGGAGGGATGAAGGAGTTTGCCCATCCCAACAAAGCATTGCCCACCCATGCTTTGTTCTAACTCTCCATTTCCAGATGCAAATGTGCCAACAACCCACAGACGTACCCTGCATGAGTAAATGCCCATGTCCCCCATGAACAATGCAAGACCCAATTACTCTAATACCTTCAGTCCCAAGATGACCATCTGTGCGCCTGTTAGAATTCCACGTTCTTCTGCTAACAGCTTGCAAAACTCTAAAACCAGGGCCCGCCACGTATAGAGGAATGTTTGCAGAGAACGTGGAGAGAAGACGGAAATGTGCAATGCCAGCCACATGTCAATAGCGCAGCCTGACTGTCATGCGTAGACTTTACTCGCCGAAAGCCACCGTCCAAGCGGCTCACGTTCAAAGGGAAACAATCCCCTCCTTCTGACACTAGAAAATCGACCCGGATTGCGGGCTGGGGCCAGGTAGTCCTAAGTGACTGAGCACTGTTGTGAGTTGCAGACTTTTGGCAAGGCGTGTGGATCTTTGGGGCTCATTTGCACAAGTAGCTTACACGGCTTTCTCTCTTGAGCCTTTCTTCCGTGCCGAGATATCTCTGGGCATTAGAGTGTGTCGCTGAGGTTTAACGCCACCGACCGTGGTCGATCCCATTTCCAGAACCCCTCGTACACTGGTGTGTGACGGAAGATGCAGGGGGTGTGGAACCAGGGCTTACTTTAGATCCTTTGAATGTCCTTTTTGGAGACCGCCCCTTATTTGGGCAGCGGAAAGGCAGCTAGGAACCAGGCGTTTTCCCTGAGCTACATGAATCTGTCTTTTCTCCTGAGGTCTTGTCGTGAGCCTAGTAACCGAGCACAGATTCACAGCTCCAGAGATTAGCTTCCAGGTATCTCTTTCATATCTCAGAGACTGATTTGCCTGGCAGTCATGTCCCAGGCTTCGAGACCGACATGAATCCTGCTGTCCCTTCTACCTGGGGACCCAATCTTCCCTCCTACAGCACCGATTAGTCTATCTGTCTTATTGGGACTTGAGCGATTAAAATTCACACCCCTCACAGCTGTTTCCCACTGTCGGCAGCCAACGAAGGGGTGCGGGAGGCAGAGATTAAAAACCAGCACGTGACTTGACTCGAATTTAGGCCGTATCTCTCACCTGTCTTCCAAGGCTATCGATATACCCACCTGCTCCCCGAGATCTAGCTCACCACCTGCCCTCCACAGAGCAGCCCAGCGATCTACTTAAAACATCCAGGTATTATCCCTCCCTGTATCAAGTCCTCTGCAGATTCCCCGCCTCTGCTTACGCTAACATTCAAACACCTCAATGCGATCGACCAGGCCTCCCGGTGTGGCCCCACTCTTGTCCCCGCTCCCATCATCCTCGTCTTCACTGCCTCCCCGCCGCCCCCAGCCACACTGACTCCTCCACAGGCATCACCGAGCCACTTTAGACAAGTGACCAGAATAAAAGCCTCTAAGATGAAAACCTGGCTCCCTGTTAGCACAAAAGTCCTTTTGGGCACAGACACATTTTACCTATTTCTTTTCCTCCACTGCATTTCTTACACTTGCACAGTGATGGGTCATAGCTTGAACAGGTGCAGATTTCTAAGTTCAGAACGCAAGTGGAAAACCCCCTGGAGAAAACGGCTCTTGAAAATCTCTTGACATGCCTCTAAAGTACGCAGTTCACGGTTTTTGTTATATATGTAAGTGTTCTCCATCATAATTATCGCCCACAGAGGACGAAAGTCCCCAAGACACAACAAAGAAAGAGATAAAACAAGACTATGAGCAGATATTGGAACATCCAAACCACTCCTTTTTTAAAGATAAATGTCAAGTCCTTGGTTGTCAACGAGACATGGTAGAGTGCCCCCCAGGATTCCATTCTGCCTCAAGGTTTACCCCCTTTCTGTTTCATACTCAGCCTCTATCACCTGAGCACGTGTTAATAGATTTCCTTTGGGGAGGATTAAGTGAGGTCACAGGGTAAGACCTCATCCGTGGATTAGGTATTAATCCCAGCAAGTAAGTACCCTTGCTTCGTAGACATATCATTCTTCGTAGAAGATGCCCAACGTGTGTGAAGCGGGAAGTGTTGACCGAAAGTCACGATTTCTAAAATAAGGCAACGGACCAAAGTGCAAATTCGCAAAGAAATATCTGGAGACTTGTTCAATAATTCTTAAAGCCTCTCAACCATTTCAAGAGCATAAAAGAGGCAGAAGGGAAGAGATGGGGAGTGGGGGGCGGGGGTTGAAGGATTTCTGGGCTGAGCAAGGAAACATGGTCCCAAGACGGCACAGGCACAGATGAGTTTTGTTTGGATGACACTTTGACAGGAAGTTCCTCAGCATGAGACGGTCCGGAGGCCACTTCTGCCCTTCGGAGCTCTCTGATCTGGAGACTCCCACCTCACCTGACCCATAAGCTTCTTCTCCAGGGGACTGCCTTGCTCTCTGCTTCTGGGTGGTGTGTGGGGAAGCAAACAGAAGAGTGCTGATCTCCACAGATGCTCAACAAGACATTGACACAATTCAACATACATCCCTAATATAAAACGTGGGAAAGGGGTGCCTGAGTGGTTTAATTAGTTGGGTGTCCAACTTCGGCTTAGGTCATGATCTCACAGTTCATGGGTTCAAGCTCTGTATCGGGTTCTGTGCAGGTCATGCAGAGCCTGCTTGGGGTTCTCTCTCCCTCTCTCTGTGCCTCTCCCCCATTTGCACACACTCTCACTCTCTCTCTCTCTCTGTCTCAAAATAAATGAGTAAAAGTTTTTTAAAAATTAAAAAAAATAAAATGTGGGGCACACAAAAATGGTGGATCTATACCTCAGCATGAAAGCCAATAATTCGCAGAATGAGGGAATCCAAGAAGGTTTTCCACTGAGATCAGGAACAAGACAAGAATGTCCACCATTTCCCTTGTATTTAACAATGTTCCTGAGACACTAGTCAAGGCAGTGAGACTAACGGAAATGGTCAAGGGCATAAATATAGGGAAGAAAATATTACAAATATCTCCTTTTGCAGAGGACCTAATCATATACCTAGTGAGACAGTGATAAATTAACTCAAATTCTAGAAGGACTCAGCAAGAGAGCAACATGAAATTAATGCAAAAATCAATAACACTTATATAAACATATAATAACTAGGTAGGAGATAGATGAATCCGTGAATCTTGATTATAATAGTAACAAGGTAGATACATATTTAAGGATAAACACAAGCAGAAATGCTCAAAGTCAAAATACAGATAACTATAAAACACCCCTAAAGGCAAAGCCACTTGAACAGATATGTTCTCTCTCGTTCTGGATAAGATGCCATGACATCCGCAGTATTTTAATTCTCTAGTCTAATGTGATCCCAGTAACAATATTTATGAATTTTTCTTGCAGTGACAAACTGACCCTGAATTTTATGTAGAAAATGAACACACAAGGATAGTCAGGGAAATACTATAAGACTGAAGAGGGGATTAGACATATCAGGTGGTTTTCTTGTGGTGGTTTTGTCTGTCTGTTTGTTTGTTTGTTTGTTTGTTTTAAAAGGAGCCATCACGGGGCGTCTGGGTGGCTCAGTCAGTTAAGTGTCGGACTTCAGCTCAGGTCATGATCTCACGGTTCGTGAGCTCGAGCCCCACGTGGGGCTCTGTGCTGACAGCTCAGAGCCTGGAGCCTGCTTCGGGATTCTGTCTCTTGCTCTCTCTGCCCCTCCCCTGCTTGCGCTCTGTCTCTCTGTCTCTAAAATAAATAAACATTAAAAAAAAAAAAAAAAAGGAGCCGTGAAAGCTGGTGCATGAACAGTGAGATCAATGAATGGAATCAGAAGCCCAGAACATACTTAATGTGTATCGTTACCTGGTACACGGTTCACATCACATGTCAAAACACGGGGGCAAAATGTGTCTTTATAATAAATGGTGTTGTAGTAAGTGAATAGTTACTTGAAGGAAGAGCTCTACTTAGATCCATTCCTCACATCACACCCAAGAAAAGCTTCCATACGGCTCCCAACTAAATGATCAATCAATCAACCAATCAATCAACAGAAAGAAAATGGAATTCCCAGTGGATCCCAAGATCATCCGAGTCTAGGGAAGACGTTTCCAACTATGACGGGGGCTCATGGTGGAACCCACAGAGAAAGCAGCATTCAGGACCAAGACCAGCTCCCCATCGCCCGCGCAACCCCCTTCCCCTGACCCTCCAGATACACCTGCTGCGTACCCAAGACCCTACTGTCTCCCGAGAGAGCTAAAATAAAAGCTAGATTTCAAGGACTGTAATTATTCTCAAATGCCAGGTGAGGCACAAAACCTTCACCAGCTTATTTGCAGCTAAGCAAGAAGCAGCATTACCAGCAGCTCCAGTGCAGACAAATCACGTTTCTGCTTCTGTAAGTCAGCAGAAAGGTCTGCTGCCTGGAATAGTGAATTAGTTGCTGTGTGTTCCTCCAGAGACCCACAGCAGAAAGGAGCCATTTGCTGCTGGTCTGCACATTTTCTTCCTTCTCTAATTAAAATTGAATCCCTATTTACGATTTTTAAAAAGGCAATACAGTGATGGGGAAAAACACAATGTTTCCCCCATTATAAGTAAATTTATTAGTCGTTTTAAAGATGCTTTTTCCTCGTCTAAATTGTAATAGTAAGATCGTAGTCATTTATGAACAGAGGTGATTAAAACCAGCTTCCCTTTTCTGAACCCAAAGATTGGTAAGAATAAAAGGGAGCAAAGAAGGGCGCCGGGGTGGCTCAGTTGGTTGAGTGTCTGACTCTTGGTCTCGGTTCAGGTCCTGATCTCACAGTTGCGTGAGTTTAAGCCCCGCATTGGGCTCTGCACTGACAGCGGGGAGCCTGCTTGACGTCCTCCCTCTCTCTCTGCCTCTCCCCCACTCACACTCTCTCTGGCTCGCTCAAAATAAATAAATAAACTGAAAAAATGTAAAAAAGGGCTCTACTGTTTTAAAACAAAGAATATAAGAACAAATAAAATATAAAAAGAGAAAAATATTGTGTGTGTGTGTGTGTGTGTGTGTGTGTGTGTGTGTGTGTGTGTTTTCTGGGGCAGAGGCCAAATCTGTAGGTGCACTGAGTCTATGTTTGCAAAACCAACCGTGGGTGGCCAGGCTTGGTGTGAACACCGAGAATGGAATTTCTGGCTAGTGGCCCCGCTCTAGTCACAGGCTAGAGTTATGAGCAGGTAACAGGTGCACACTGTCCAGGTAACAGGTGTAGACTCTCCTCTTTGCACAGACCGGGAAAACGCCTGTACTTTAATCACTAAACACTTTTTTCCTTATTTTCAAAACTTATTGGATTTGGGGGGCACCTGGATGCCTCAGTCAGTTGAACGTCCAACTCTTGGTTTGGGCTCAGGTTATGATCTCATGGTTCCTGGGATCGAGCCCTGGGTCGGGCTTGCGCTGACAGCTCAGAGCCTACTTAGAATTCTCTCTCCCTCTGTCTCTCTCTGTCTCTCCCTGACTCACACTCGCTCTCTGTCTCTCTCAAAATAAACAATAAACTTTTAAGAAATTACTTGGTTTTCATTTTTTTCTCTTACCCCTAGACCTTCTGATCACACCCAACTCGCTAAATGTCCTATGACCAAGAAAACAGGCAGATTTCTTTTTCTCTCCACAAGAGCCTTGTGTTCCTTAACATGGTCGTCTCTGTTAAATGGAAGACAGAGAGAAAAAGAGGGAGGCTCCTCTAAGAAATAATCGTATGTGCCCGTTTTGTCTCTGGTTACCTGTATTTGGTATTAAAGAGTCAGCGGGATCCACACCGTCCTTTCGTGAAACGTTAATACCACCGCTGAACACAGTATCATGAAATTACCCTTCCATTAAGACAAAAAGGTGGCCCTGGAGTGTTTCTTTCTCTTGTCTCGTTTCCTATGAAAAGTGCTCTGAAAACCCTGGCTGGGTTTTCTAGGCCACGGTGGCTACAGTTCGTATCTGTGCGTTTCACAAATGTTCACGGCTGCTGGAATCATCACGCTGGGGGGTGCGGGGATTCCAGATGCTGCCTGTCTTTTTCTGGGATTGCTACGCCAGTAGCTTGTCCCGAGACTCTTTCCCAGGTGAGTCCGTGTTGTTTATTTTTTATTTTTTATTTAAAAAAAATTTTTTTTTCCAACATTTATTTATTTTTGGGACAGAGAGAGACAGAGCATGAATGGGGGAGGGGCAGAGAGAGAGGGAGACACAGAATCGGAAACAGGCTCCAGGCTCTGAGCCATCAGCCCAGAGCCTGACGCGGGGCTCGAACTCACGGACCGCGAGATCGTGACCTGGCTGAAGTCGGACGCTTAACCGACTGCGCCACCCAGGCGCCCCGAGTCCGTGTTGTTTAAAAGGGACAGAAATGTGGGCATTGGCACCAACTGCCAGGAAGCACAGGATTTAAGAGACATTCCTAGGTGTTGATCTGTAGGGCAGAAAGTGGCCGGGTTGGGGAAGAGGGTGGTTTTGTTGAATTCTATTAAAATTCTTCTATATGCTGTGCTTTTGTGGATTATCAGTGTTACATCTGCTTCCTTTAACCTGAAATTGCCCTCTGGTCAGACGTACCGGTGTGGTGATCGCCTGGAAGCTGATCTGTGCCCCTCTGCTGTGCTGGCTGTTTCTACGCCGTGTCCCCGGCACCTAGGCAGCCCCCCTCCGCCCGCGTGGTCCCCTCCTAGCACTTCTCGAGTAGTCACCGCTGCTCAGCCCCTGGCGCTACAAGGCCCTCAGGGAACAGGACTTTTGTCTCATTAACACTGACCACTCCGCGTTTGGGACAGTCCCCGTCAGTTTGCAAGCCACTGGATATATGTCTGAAATGAGAGACTCAGAAGACAGCCGTTCTGAAGTCTCTGCTATTTTATCGTACTTATGAGTAATGATTGATTAAATCTGCCTCTCCCGGGCGGACGTGATTCCCCATCCCTTCCCCGGGAGCGCTGGGCCCTCGGAGCTGGGAGATCCGCTGTTCTGACAATGGGCTGCTACTCCAGGGACTGGGGGCTTTCCTCCTCTCTCCTGGACACAGCTGGCCGCTGGGTGGGAACTCCTATCCCCGCCCCCTCTGCCTGCACAGTTATCACGTCTACACTGGCTACCTTGAGGGCTCTAGCCTGGATGCATCTGTCTCCCTCCCAAATTCATGTGGACATCCCAACCCTTCAAGTGACCTTAGGAGATGGGGGCCTTTGGGGAGCAATTAGATCATGCGGGGGGCAGGCGGAGGTCCTGAGAAAGCCCCCTTGCCTCGTGAGGAGACAGCAAGAAAACAACCATCAATGAGGAAGAGGCCCCCACCAGACTGCCGGCACCTTGCGCTTGGACTTTCCGACCTCCAGAAACATAGGCAATAAATTTCTCTCGTTTATTAGCTGCCTGCTTTATGGCACTTTGTGCTGATAGCCCAGACAGACTAAGACAACGGGCTTGTGAAAAGTCGTGGGGAAGAGGCCCTCTTTACTGGAGTAATTAATGTCACTTGCTGCAAGTGGTAAATTCTGGAGTCTTCGTGGCCCACAACAGTGGGGTTTTAGCTCTCCTGTAAGTCCGGCGGGCCAGGCAGCTCTCTTCTACATCACGGTCAGGTCACTGCGGCCACAGAGAGAGAATCAGAGAGGAAACCCAGGCCCCCGACCACCTCCTCCCCGTCTCAGGGAGACCTGAGATCTCACTGGAGATCAAACCTGACAGCAGGAGATACAGGGCCTGGCTCAGTAGAGGGGGAACCTATAAGGAGGGGGACTACATGGAAAAGTCGGTATTAATCCAGCCTGCACCTGCCATCGTGTGGACTGCCCACCCCATACCAGGGGCCATTTGAATTTGGGAGAGCCAGAACTTTTGTGGAAAGTGTTCATCTTTTTTGTCTTTATGTATTTAGGAATTCTGCTATCTGACTCTTTTTTTTTTTTTTTTAATTTTTTAAATGTTTGTTTGGTTTTGAGACAGAGAGAGACAGAACGTGAGCAGAGGAGGGGCAGAGAGAGAGGGAGAGACGCAGAATCCGAAGCAGGCTCCGGGCTCCGAGCCGTCAGCACAGAGCCCGACGCGGGGCTCGCACTCACAAAACGCGAGATCATGACGTGAACCGAAGTCAGACACTTAACCGACTGAGCCATCCAGGCGCCCCTGCTGATGTCTGGTTGTTAGAAAGACTTTTTTTCCCCCCAATCTGAGGGTTGAATGCGAATATTCTTGGAGAAAGAACAGACAGAAGCAAAGGAATGACTCACCACGCTCCTTGTAACACTGGTGGGAAGGCCAGCGCTCTGACCGTGCAGAGAAGACACCGGTGCTTTGGGCACGACTCTGCTCTCCAGCAAGTCCCGACTCCACCAGAATTGTGGGACAGGGACACCCTTGACTTTGACGTTACGTTCTTTCGTCAAGGATAGGAGTGGTCACAGGAAGTTGGGAAAACCACAGGTCTGGGTCCTTTGACAACAGGAAGGTGTACCCACTCTAAATATCGGTGTGTGTGATACAGGACCCCCAAAGTGGTAGTTTCCACTGGGCACAGCACAAGGGGTGAGACGTTTCGGAGGGAGGGCACGAGCTGGTGCAAGGTCACACCATTCGTTGACAGCCCTCTCCTTACAACCATATGATATTTACAAGTCTCAGTGTGCAGAGCCTAAAAGAAGGTTCCTAAGAACCAGCATCAGTGAGGGAGAGTAGATAAGATTTAGTTCACTCGATGCATCGCTACCGTGTCCCTGGTTCTGGGAAGCAGCCTGACATAAAACTGGTTAGAGCTGGCATATTCAATTTGGTAATTATCATTAATATAAATGATTACTAATAAATGAGATTTTTGTAACGTAGTAATGATGTGGGAAACTTTTTTTTTTTTTTTTTTGGTACGGTGGACAATTAACCATGAAGAGAATAATTCTAGACCTCGTAAGTAAAAATCAAATTAAATAATTGTATATGCTTAGGGGACTATAAGATGTTCTACTCATTAGTTTTCATAATTAAGAGCAAGAAACAAAAGTGCTCAGGAATGTAATGATAAATAATGGAGTCTTAATTTTGACTCTACATTATGGTAAATTAGAAAGAAAATTAGGATAAAGGAGACGCCTTGGAACATCCGGAAGGGCTTAGGGAACAGCAGTGAGTCTGGGGACGTGGGGGGCTAAGGAGTCCGCACTTTTACTGCAAGAGATCATTGTGGGTTTGCTCCTGCTGCAAAACCGTAGGACAGAACTCTGGTCTTTTTGGTGTTGTCTAGAGCTATGTGTGAAACGGAGTCAGAGAGAAAAGGAAAAGAGAGAGAGAAAGAGAGACAGAGAAGCTTCGGTAACTCTTCTGAGGACAGACACAAGTAGTCAACAGATTCTTGTCTTTTCTTTTCTTTTTTAAATTTTGTTAATGTTTATTTATTTTTGAGAGAGAGAGAGAAAGAGAGAGAAAGCATAAGCAGGAGAGGGGCAGAGAGAGGGAGACACAGAATCCAAAGCAGACTCCAGGCTCTGAGCTATCAGCACAGAGCCCGACACGGGGCTTGAACTCACAAAGCGTGAGATCGGGAACCGAGCTGAAGTTGGATGCTTAACCGACTGAGCCACCCAGGTGTCCCAAAAACATGTTCTTTTCACGGACTCACTGAACATTTACCAATATAGACTGTCCTCAGGGTCACAGGGAAATTTTCAAGTAATTTAAAAGGATTGAAATTACACAAATTATATTCTCTGAGCAAAATGGCACCGAATTAGAAATCAACAAGATCTAGAAAGGTCTACGAAAAATTCCCCGATACTTGGAAATTGCATACCACGATTCTAAATAATAGCTCAAACCAGAAAGTAGAAAGAATTTTCAGCTGAATAGAAATGAAAAGTGAGATGTTGAAATCCGTTTGACATTGTGGAGATCGTAAATTCGGGAAACGTCTGTTGCGATGACGCCTGTATTAGAAAAGAAGAAAGTCGGGGTGCCTGGGTGGCGAGAGTCCGACTTCGCTCGGGTCACGATCTCATGGTCCGTGAGTTCGAGCCCCGCGTCGGGCTCTGCGCTGACAGCTCAGAGCCTGGAGCCTGTTTCAGATTCTGTGTCTCCCTCTCTCTGTGCTCCTCCCCCGCTCATGCTGTGTCTCTCTCTCTCTCCTTCAAAAATAAAGTAAAAAACATTAAAAAGATTTTTAAAAGAAAGAAAAGAAGAAAGTTCGTAAATTAACGAGCTCAGCTTTCGCCTTAAAAAACACACAGATAAAAAAAGAGGAGGCGGGATAAAATGGAACCCAAAGGAAGCAGAAGAGAATAAATAACAAAGATCAGAATAGGAAGCCATAGACTCGTGAAGGAAAAGCAAACAGAGGAAGAAATCGATGAAATAAAGCTGGCTTTTTGGGAAGATAAACAAAATGGAAAGTCCTTAGTCAGATGTGGAAGAAAAATGAGGCAAGATACACGTTTCCTGTGTGAGCGAGAAGAGCGCTGAGTTCACAGCAGGTTCCACAAAGCAAGGGGACAAGAAGGAAGTGTGACAGAGACCCACAAGCCTATATGTTCAACAACTTAGTTGAAATACGTTCCTTGAAACACCAACTACCAAAGCACCGTCAGAAACAATCAGAGCCACTAACTCTCCCTTTGTTGTTTTTTTTTAATTTTTTTTTAACGTTTATTTATTTTTGAGACAGAGAGAGAGCATGAACAGGGGAGGGGCAGAGAGAGAGAGGGAGATACAGAATCTGAAGCAGGCTCCAGGCTCTGAGCTGTCAGCGCAGAGCCCGACGCGGGGCTCGAACTCACGGACTGTGAGATCGTGACCTGAGCTGAAGTCGGACGCCTAACCAACCAAGCCACCCAGGCGCCCCTCTCCCTTTGTTTAATGAAGAAACTGGATACATACTGGAGACCTTCCCACAAGTCAAGTCCAGGCTCAGAATTCCGGCGAATTCTATCAAATATTAAAAAAAAAGAAATGATAGCCATTCTATCTGACATCTTCTAGAAGATTGAAGAGATTTCCTTTGCGACTCATGGTACAAAGGAGGCAATATCTTGATACCAAAACCTGCCACGCACAGCATAAAAACAAGAGCTATAAACTAAGAGTTTTCATGAAAATAGATGAAAAGCTCTAACCGAATTTAGCAAATCTAATCCCACAATATGCATACATGATAATTCATCATCATCAACCGATGTTTATTTCAGGAATGCAAAGTTGTCTTAACTTTTGAAGATTAGTCAATGCAATCAATTTATTAATAGACTGGAAAATAAAAGTCTGGCTGTAAAGGACAGAAATCTAATTAGAGTGGCTCACAATACAAAGGCATTCATCACCGATGTCATGATGTAATGAAATGTCCAGCAGTGGCTATCACAGGGTTCGTGGTGGCTATAAGGTGTTATCAGGAACATAGGCTTCTCCCGTTCTTTCTTTCTAATATAGTCAACTTTCTGTCTTCCCCCTCATGCATGATACCTCACCGTCCCAAAAGGGTTGCCTGAGAGCCAGCCGTCACATTCTCACAGACCTCACACCAAGCAGTACAGAATATCAGATGGATGAAAAAGATTTCCTTGTGTATCTTTTTTTTTTTTTTTTTTAATCAGGAAGAGCATTCTTCCCCAGAGCTCACCAGTTCCGACTTCGTATGTGCCATTGTCCAGAAACGAGTCCCATGCGACCCAAGGCCAATCTCTGGGAGGGAAACAGGATTATAGTAACTGTATTAGACTAGTCATGACTGATCCCCTGGGTTGGGAACGTGGTTAGCCTAACATCGCCAGGTTTGGTCAAGTGGGAGAAGACCAGAATGCCTGCTGGGTGTTGGCCACAGGAGATAATAGTTTTGGGTAATTCTAAACACGGGTAAGTTCCCGACAGGGTGTGGAGAGAGGAAGAAGGGTTGTGTGGGAGAGCTAACTGTCAAAAGGGCTTATTAATGAGCACTAATTAAGGTAAAAAAAAAAAATTACCCGAAGTCACTCTTTGCCCTCAGAGATAAACAGTGCAGGTGGAAATTAGCTGCTTTCTTAATCTAAGCCTGCATTTCATAGGAGCTCCCTTTCTGGGCATGTCGCACCCCCAAAAACTCGAGCTTTTTGTCCACATTAAATGTGATCAACCTTACAGCCACATCCATCCTTTAGCACCTGTCTTAGCTTGTCTGGATTGTTCTGACAGAACAGCATAGATCAAGGGGCTTACAAACAACACAGACTTAGTTCTCACGGTTCTGGAGGCTGAAAGCCCAAAGTCAGGTGCCCACAAATTCGGTGTCTGTCTAGACCACTTCCTGGTTCACATGTGCTCTCCTCTCCCTGTGTCCTCACGAGGCAGAGGGGGTGAGGGAGCTCCCTGGGGTCTCCTTTACAAGGGCATTAATCCCCTTCCTGAGTCTCCACCCTCCTCAACGACCCCACCTCCGCAGACCATCCCCTTGGGAAATAGGGCTTCAACATATGAATTTGTGGGGCACAAGCCTTTGGTCGATAGCATCCAAAGAGAGATTTGGGGGAGTGGAATGATAAGACTTTAAAAAAAACCTTTTTAATGTTCATTTGTTTTTGAGAGTTGGGGGGAGCAGGGGACGGGCGGAGAGAGAGAGAAAAACACAGAATCCAAAGCAGGCTCCAGGCTCTGAGCTGTCAGCACAGAGCCCCACGCGAGGCTCGAACCCACGAACCGTGAGATCACGACCTGAGCCAAAGGTGGACATTTAACCGACTGAGCCACCCATGGACCCCAAGACTTTTTCAAATGAACTTTGGTTTTGCATTGTAGACAGAACGATTTCAAGATTCCCTGAGCAAATAAAAAATGTCCGAGTCACTTTTAGGCAGAAAGAGGACGTTTCCTTTCAAGACACATAAACAACCCAACAGACGTGATTTATAACCTCGTTATCACTTCTGTTGAGTTTTCCAGGTTAAATCTGATCGTTTCCTGACAAACCATCTCCCCACGGACGGTCATTGAAAGCGATTTGGGGTGGTTTGTTGTGAGTTGCAAAGATGACCACAATTATAAATTTGACAATTCAGCCAAATGTACCCTTAGCATAATGTGAAAAATCCATACAGCGCGGTGCCACTCACTCTGCAAAAATGTTAGCTGTTTATCACAGAGGTCTCAGACGCGGTGTGGGACTCACGCACGTGAACTTATTTTGGTCATGGTTACAGCTGAATCTCTGAGAGAGACCGCGGGAAATTATAGGGCACTCATTCAGATGTTTCTGCCTCAGTTGTGATCACTCAGCAATGCTCCATGAGTCTGAGACTGTTCAGGGAACAAAAGAACATGTGAGGTCAGGGGAGGCACAAGCTGGTGTGAGGGGCGTAGACGTTGACGAGAAGAAGCCACAGTCAGGGACACCACTGTTCCTTCCACCAGCCTCCCATCCAATAGGCAAGAAGTTAGACGTCTGAACCCATCAGTGCGTAGAGACAGGCTGGTTACCCCCTTGCAAATTGGGGACCCCCCGTCCTTCCTTCGAAAACCACGTTTGCTTATTTTATTTTACAAATATTTAACATGTCAGGGCACTTGGGTGTCTCAGTCCATTAAGCGGCCGACTCTTGATTTTGGCTCAGATCTTAATCTCAGGGTTCGTGAGTTGGAACCGACATCCGGCTCTGCACTGACAGCACAGAGCCTGCCTGGGGTCCTCTCTCTCCCTCTGTCTCTCCCTCACAATGAATGAACGAACAAAAAACGAAAGCAAACAAAATATTTAATACAACAATAAGCATTGATTTAGGGGAAAAAAAAAAAACCGCCTAGAAAGTACAAATTAGAAAAGAAAAGGAAAATCAATAAAGTCCTACCAGCCAGGGGAAAAGATATTTATATGTCAGTGAATTTTCCCAATGGGTGCCCTCAGTTACTAAACTCAGGGCGTTTGAAACCGACATTTTTGAGAATGATATCATCAATACAGAAAAAGTCAGAGGTGATTTCTCTGTTTCCCAACCGATGATGTGATAACTGCGTATTCAGCAGACCGACTCTGGGCTGGCCACGACCCCTGTCACCCGTGAGCTGACTCTCGCCACCCCCGCCCCCCAAGGCCGTTTTCAACCATTGGATTCCTGTGGGTCTGCTCCGCCCAGCTTCCTCTTTACAAGACGTGCTGTCATTAGTCACAGGCCAAGGCGGCACCTTATAAATAAGTCCCCCGGATGGAAATCAATAATCCATCAGCACAGTGGGTCGTCCACATCTGGGCAAGCGTTGCTGTCTCCGATGGTCTCAGTGGGACACCTTTGGACCCTGAAAACTGACCACTTCCAGGCGACCACTCGCCCTGACACAGTGACCCTGGCTGGCCCAGTTTGGAGGTAAGGGACATTGGTTATAAAGCTCAAACAGCCGGAGTTTCCACTTTTTTTTTTTTTTTTTTCCCAAAGAAACGGTTTCACCAAATCACTTCCTCTACAGACGGGTAGGCAGGTGGCTGCAATGTCCACCAGCTGAGCTTGACCCGATGTCGTCAGTCTTTCTCCTATCTGGCAGCTTTTCCAGACAACGGCGATGCACCAACATTTATGCCACTCGCTTTCCCACCTCCGTCTCCTCCGTTGTCTCCAGCAGAGAAAGTTCTAGTCAGAAACGTAAGCACGACCCACCAGAACACCAATAAGAAAATAACAAATGCATTCTTTTTTTTTTTTTTTCCCCTAAGGGGGAAAAATGTATATCTAAATAGATCGCTTGTGGAAAATTATGAGCAAGGACGGATTATGATTTCGCATTGCGGGATCGTGCAATTTTCTCCTGCTGGGCCCCGAGCTATCATCACCATCAGAATTCTTCTTGAAAAATGGACATGAAATTTCTGAGTTTCTACGTGGCGCGGGATGAGGCAGACGGCAGCTAATGGAGCAAGTTCACGGGAACTTGGGTGAGCGGAAAACGCAGGGTGATTACGAAAGGAGAGGAGGTGTCCCACCATCCGGTAACTCCTCCTCTTGCAGAGATACGGAGGGACCTGAGCTGGTGTTTGCAAAAAGCATTTCAAAATTAAAAAAAAAGGGGGGGGGGCGGTGCCTGGGTGGCTCAGTTGGTTGAGCGTCCAACTTGAGCTCAGGTGATGATCTCGCGGTTCGTGGGTTCGAGCCCCGCGTCAGGCTCTGTGCTGACAGCTCGGAGCCCAGAGCCTGCTTCGGATTCTGTGTCTCCCTCTCTCTCTGCCCCCCCACCCCTGCCCTGCTCATCTCTGTCTCTCCCTATCTCTCAAAAATAAATAAACATTATAAAATGTTTTTAAAAACCTGAACACCACGCACTGGCTCTGTCTACACAGCTGTAAACAGCAGGAATGAGCATCTCCCCATCCCCATAAGGTAGGACGTGTTTGAGCAGCTGAAATTTTCCAGGTGGGTGTATGAGCCAACACCCCACGACCCTGCGCACAGCCACCCCCATCCGCACCCCTGTCTCAGCAGATCCCCGCAGTGGCCTGGCTGAGCCCTCGCGGTATCTAGAACCCCCGCATGAACCTGCCTCCCCCAGATCCTCCGGGGCCAGCAAGACTCCCCTGCCTTTGCCCCCTGATCCAAACACCCCCAAGCCACGATGCGGCTTAAGTGAGTCACCCTCTTGTGGTCACGGGACCGACCAGCAAGGGCATTCACACTGAATTTTCTCCTGTTCTGGAGACCATGATGGCATTGACACAGCCCATTGCACGTATATTATGGCTGATATTCCCAAATATGCATATTTTGAAAAGTCAGTGAAGGACGTACTTCTCCTACACCCGTTGATAACCCTAACAGTTACATTCTCAATGCAACTGCATTCTTGTTCATGTTTGAAAGTCCCGCTCCTGGATAACTAATTGCAAAGCTGAACTGTGGATCCAACCCTAAGCCGAAAATTATTTGATTGTCTCCTTTTAAGAAACCAGCAGCCTATCGAAATGATTAATCTGATAAACTACAACAAGATTAAGCAGTTACTTTTTAGAAATTTTAAATGAGGTTCCCTGTATTTGTCCAAGAAGTAATTCCCATGTAGTCATTTATTTCCACACTTACAGGATGTTAAATAGTCTTTAAAAATACCTTTTTTTTTCATCCCATGGATATTACTAAATAATAGAAATAAATTTGCATTTGGCACAGAAATTAAATTCTGCATTTATGCTCAGAGGAGAAAAGGACTATTGTATAGATGCAAAGAAACATTGACAAGAGAAGGATGGGGGGGGGGGGGGTCTCTTTTTAAGATGTGAAAGTTGATACAAGAGTCTTATATGTAAATATAAGTTCCAGGAGCACACATCTGGCGCATTTCTTCTCTTATGTATCATCTGCCCTGTTTGGTCTTATGCATTCTTGCAATTCCCCGGCTTGATAAAGTGTTCCTAATCGTGAGGCTGGATAGTCCTCCGCTGGCTCCCTAGGTTCTATCACTTCTTGAATGGCTGCTGTTGGAAGTGTAGGAAAGTAAGCGGAAGGGGTTGTTCTGAAATTTTGTATCCTACTAATTCATGTATAAGCTTCCTGACTTCTATTAACCATGATCTGGAAAACTCTTTAATCTCTGCCACCCCCTGGCCACGTCGGAAAGAAACAGTCTAGAAATTCGTAGCCTTCTCGGTATGTATATATGTATATATACCAAAGTGAATTTCATATGGGAACTTCCTATGCAATGCAATTCACTTTGGTACATACATACCAGATGTAAGCGATCTTTGATCTTGGTGGGTGATTTGAGGAGGGTTTCCTAGCTGTTTAAAATCAGAGAATACCCTTGGGGCGCCTGGGTGGCGCAGGCGGTTAAGCGTCCGACTTCAGCCAGGTCACGATCTCGCAGTCTGTGAGTTCGAGCCCCGCGTCGGGGTCTGGGCTGATGGCTCAGAGCCTGGAGCCTGTTTCCGATTCTGTGTCTCCCTCTCTCTCTGCCCCTTCCCCGTTCATGCTCTGTCTCTCTCTGTCCCAAAAATAAATAAACGTTGAAAAAAATTAAAAAAAAAAAATCAGAGAATACCCTTCCAGGGTCAGGTAAGAATGACATTAACAAAACAATAGGAATCGTGGTTTATTTCATTCAGCCACGCTCTGGATCCTGGCACATAGTTGTGTAGGCTGCTCTGTGCCTCCTTAATCTTTTTCTCATGAAAAAAACCCCAATTTTGGCCCCCCGTGCATCCCCCCCCCCCCCTGCAGAGTAAACACTGCACTTCCTGCCTCCCTTGCAACTCTATGTGGTGTTGTGACTCAATTCGGGCTCCTGTGGTAAACAATGCGTGCATCTTCTGGGTGGGAGTTTTAAAAGGAGCAGACACACCCTTCTCCCCCTCAGGCTGAAATTAGAATGTGAGATGCATCGCCCTGAACTCTTTAAATAATGACAGTATCCAAGGGATGGTCAAGCAGGAAAACAGAGGAGGCCCCGGCATGCACATCCATTAAAGAATGCCTAATGATTCCAGAAACCCAAACAAGTATGGAGTCATCACGCAGTCTACAAAGCTGCGGAGCCTGGCGATCAGGGAGGGGCACTGCGTTAGCTCTGGAAGTCAGATTTTCCAACCAGGGCTCTCGATAGGGTGGTGACAGGGAGAGATAAGAGTTTTAAAAGCTAACAAAAGCAAATTTCCGGCGAGAGCCAGTATTTCATTTTAAGTGGCAAAGGATTTAATGCCGGAGGTGGTGAGATAATCCATCAGCGCTGAAAAAAGCTTTAAATTCCTGAGTAGCACGTATAGATCTCCGACTCCAACAGTATTACTGGCCATAAAACACGTCCTCTCCTCTCATCCCGCCTCATAAGGCCTCTCGCGTGGCAGGCAGAATTATGGCGACCCTCTTGCGATCAGGGAATTAATACCTAAGTGTTGGGAGCATTTGGCCAAGGGCCGGAGGCGACAAAATAAAAGCAGAGAGCCGAAGTCACTTAGTCTTGTTTTTGTCCAAGGACGCAGGGATGGCTTCGAGGTTCCCCACCATGAAGCCCTTGCTTGTTCACGGACTTTGATCTCCACACATTTGGTTCCAATCCAGCTGGAGTGGAGTTCATCTGCATTGCTCTGACAGAGGAGAATTAAAAAAATGGGCTCCTTTCTGCAAGCAGGAAGCTGAGAAAAACACCGGCTGCCACGTCGCACTGGTACATACCCTGCATCATCCTGGCAGGTTAGGCTCTTAATTAGACTGCATGTCGGCTCTTGGTTGAGTTATTACTTCTCTCTTTTTAAGGAAGCGAGAGACAGATTTCCAGAACGGTCCAGATGGGCAGATACCCAAGCAGTTGGTCTCAGATGTATATACACGGATGTCTAACGGGAGAAAAATCCCCCGTGTTGCCCCAAACAAAATCCGGGCAGCTGTTCGTGAGGTTAAAATGTGGCCTCGTGCGAAATGGATGAGGCATTGATGTCGCTGAGATTAATGATAAGGTCTGATTATTCACATTGAGAGTTTTGTCGCCTGGGACTTTGTATTTAAGAAGATGCTTCTGCTGGCCTCTCGAAAGATGAAATCGGCCAACCTTTCCTGCCTATGTCTGGCTACAAGGGCCAAGTAAATGGCTAGATTAAATACTGAACGTGAATACCCAGAACACCGTTCATTTTCCTGAGAAGAGGTCCGAACTTTACATTTGGCCCCTAACACTTGACCCCAAAGTAAAAAGGAATACTTTCTCAACCAACTATTGCTAATATAATTAAATCAGATGTAATTTTATATTATGTAGCTATGTTATTAATATGTATATGTACTTACACATATATTTTTTGACCATACAAATCCAAATTGGAGACATGGTTAGTTAACGATACTCTTTTTTGAGTATGATTTCAAAATACCGGTACTCGATTCCTACCTTCAATACTTTGTATGGAATCCATTCTCAAATCAATAGCTTTGCGAGGACAAAGACCAACATTCTAGGAGTTCAGATATTTTCTGATTAGAATATGAAAGAGCTAAATTAAAAATGCATCCTAAGAGAACCGCATTCGGGTTCTGAATAGGCCTGTGGGATTTGAATAGGCATTGCTCTCAAGAACATCTACAAACAGCCAATAAGTACATGAAAAGATGCTCAATATCATTAGTCACCAGGGAAGCGTAAATCAAAGCCACAATGAGATACCACCTTCCACCCATCGGGACGGTTATAATAAAGGAGGCGGGCGATAAGAAATGTCAGTGAACATATGGGATAATTGGCGGTGGGAATCTAAAAAGGGGCAGCCACTTTGGAAAAAGGAAATCGGCCGTGCCTCCAACGTACCTTAAACGCGCATATTAAACAGTTAGCATATTGTACCTTAAACAGTCAGTACCTTAAACAGTTAGCATATTGTCCAGAGATCTCACTCCTAGGTATTTATCCTAGATCATTAGGACTATACGTCCACAGAAACAATGGAGCAAGTGGGTATGGCAGCATAACTCGTAATGACCAGGAAGCAGAAACGACCAGATGGCCATCAGCTGATGACTAAACAGAAGATTGTATCCCAACAATGGACTCCGTTTGGTCATAAAAATGAATTAGGGATTCATACAACACGGAGGAGACTTGAAGGCATTACGTTAAGTGAAAAGATGCCAGTCACGAAAAGCCGTATGCGATACGGCTCCACTTTGATGAAACGAACAGAAAAGGCAAATCCATAGGGACGGAAAGCCAAGTAGAGGTTTCCAGAAGCGGCAGGGAGGACAGGAGAGGCTGCCAATGGGGATGAGGTCTCTTTTTGGGGTGATGGAATGTTCTGGAATTACACAGGCCTGATGGTTGCATGGCCTTATGAATATACTAAAAACATTGAATTATACACTTTAGAAGAGTGGATTTCATAATATGTTTATTTGATTTTTATTTAAAAAAATTATCATAGCATCCTTTTCTAAAATTTTTTTTAATGTTTATTTTATTTTTGAGAGAGAGACAGAGCAGGAGCAAGGGAGAGGTGGAGAGAGGGAGGCACAGAATCCGAAGCAGGGTCCAGGCTCCGAGCTGTCAGCACAGAGCCTGACATGGGGCTCGAACTCACAAACCTTGAGATGACCTCGAACTCGCAAACCTTGAGATGACCTCGA
>NW_024412422.1:16625699-16647533 GCF_014898765.1 Herpailurus yagouaroundi
CTCGAACTCGCAAACCTTGAGATGACCTCGAACTCGCAAACCTTGAGTGACCTGAGCCAAGGCCAAATGCTTAACCACTGAGCCACCCAGACACCCCTATCAGGGCATCCATTATCGGCTCCTTTCCCTTTTCTGTCCCATGCCCCACTCCACCACAGTTTCCTGGGACACTTCCGACATAAACTACTGGTATTTCATTCATTGTCTCAGGGTTGGGTTAAAGGACTGCAAATTAAGACAAAATCCACCTGACAACCAGCTGAAGGAAAAGGAAACAGCAGGGGTCACAACACTCTGACATGCTCCAAAGAAACCCCCTCTAGCAGGTGGCCTCTGGGACCCTCAGTCCGTGTGCCCTCGAGACGTGTGGACACCATTGTCACCACGGTGGCCTCACACCTCTCTTTGGAAAGCGGGGGTTCTTACCTCTTCGTTGCTTTCCTGAACCCTGAAGTTCCTTTACGGTGTTCTATTACAAATGTGAAAGTAAGAGCAACATTCATGGCGACTTTAGGAATTATCATATACAGCGTAACATATTACATATTGGTCTGTAGTATAACACATGTAGAATAATATGTAATTATATGTAATATTCAATATGCAATACATGATATATGATATATAATATATTGGAAGACACCACTTCCAATATATATCTATTATATATGTAAATATAACTATTTATATATTCTATAAGTTATTATATAATTATATACATTATAAAAATGCATACTGATATATAGATTATATATTAGATATATACATTTTATATATATTAGATATAATAGATAGTAGATATATGTAGGAAGTGGAAGGTAGTATCTCATCGTGGTTTTGATTTGCATTTCCCTGATGACTAATGATATGAGCATCTTTATATAATTATATATTATATAATGCATATTGATTTATAATATATGATATATATTATATTGTGTATTATATTATTATAAATACATATAAATATCACATAGAGATGCCTTGTCTCTCTCCCCTTTCCAGATCTTCCCGGTCCCGAAATTGGTGCTAGACATTTCCAGAAGCCCTGTCAACTTGGGGTTTGGGGCACTTCTTGGCATGAGAGCTTAAACGCATCATTCACAATTTGAAATAAAGTATCCACAAAGGAGGGATTTCAAATTTAGACTTACAGTTACCAGATCTCATGCGTTTTAATTTTTCCTCGAGAAACAATCTATTTCACTACGATTTAATTTATGTGATCTAACAAATCCTTATTCACGGGCCATGCTGACAAATGCAGGAGGACTTTATAAATCATTCATCAATGGCCAGTTTGTCCTGAATTCACTCCAACTTTAGAAACAAGCCTGGGAGGTAATTTGGTGCTGCTTCTTGCAAATGATCCATAATTTATAATACCTGTTTTCTTGGGGCACCTGACTTTGGCTCAGGTCATGATCGCACAGTCTGTGAGTTCGAGCCCCGTGTCGGGCTCTGTGCCGACAGCTCAGAGCCCGGAGCCTGTTTCAGATTCTGTGTCTCCCTCTCTCTCTGCCCCTCCCCCACTCATGCTCTGTCTCTCTCTGTCTCAGAAATAAATAAACATTAAAAAATTATAATACCTGTTTTCTTCAGATGTGACAGGTATGTGATTCTGTAAAATGGCAAAGTTTGCTGACCACACTTGTGCACACGCACATTTCCTTAAAAAAAATACCAGGGACTCTCCAAAGGCAGGATGTTGCCAGCAAAAATTTACTTAAAGGTACTCGAGGGGAAATAAGAACCGTTTTTAGAGAAATAAAAAACCAGAACAAAACGTGTGTTAGAATAACAGAAACCTGCGAGCAAAATTCCTATTGCCTATTCCAGCACAAAGGTGTGAGTTTAAGTTTTATGATCGCTGGTCGTATACGACCAGAATAACTTCTTGTGTGGTGAAAGCTGAAATTTATTTCAGATGTTCCGACGGGTAAATTGAAAGCCCTGGGAATTTCAGCACCATAAATTTCTGGTGTGGCTTTGGAATAAACGGGGGTATGTTGACTTTATCCTTCCTTTCAGACTCGAAAACTTATTTATCTGGCATAGGCGTGGTAAGTAGCAATACTGCGATGTGTTCAATGCTGAGAGAGGCCACATACGTTATCCTACCTGGAACCCTTAACCTCCTTCCTAGCGTGCGAACCATAGCTTTAAACATATTTTTCTGATTTGTGAACTCCAAAGAAACAACTTACCTAAGCCTCGGAGACCATAACAAGTTCTTCCTTGTTAAAAATGTAACACGAAAACCAATATGTGTCTTTAGAGGGTAAGATGTGACCTGCTAGGATGTTTTCTCTCCAGAAACACTGTTACCCAGTAATTGGGAACAATACACGGACAGACCGGAAAGGGCTTAAGGGCGCAATTAATCTGAATTTAACGAGGGCACACTCTCAAGGTTCTTTCCCATTCAGAGACAGTTGGATACACTCCCAATTAGCTCTCCAGACCCTGGAAATAATATTCTTTAAAAACAAAACAAAACAAAAACCTAAGAGAGTTACCAGTGCTTAGCAATCAATTTCCAACCTGCTTGCTCGTCGCCAACCAGGCCAACGGTTGATACTCAGAAGCTGCTGTGGTCAATCAACTTTTATCTGAAACGGTCAACATTTCCAAGGCTCGCACATGCATGGGTTTCCTTCTAATGAAAACAGAGTTCACAGCGTGTATCGATTTCTGAGTGAGAGCTATTACAGAGATCAATGAGTAAATAAGGTAAGGGGACCAGATGGGGACCAGTGCCCTCTGGCAAGGACTGCCTGTGTCTACGGCCCGGTTAAAAAAAAAAGCGAGTCAACTGAATAAATCTGAAAATCTAATTGGCTTTATTCAATAAGCGATTCGCGAATCAGCATCCTATCTAGCAAGATGCTGGGAGGAGTTGTACAAAGTGGAAAGTTTTGATGGCAAGGGGGTGGGGGAAAGCAGTCATTAGCAAAAGAAAAGAAAAGATTGTTTTAGGCAAGGTCAACCTTCCATCGTGAGGAAGCGCAGGGAGTTTATTAGGTGGACTCCCTTATCTTCCTTTGGAGGGAGGGCCCATGGGACACATGACCTCATTGGTGCTGATCAGAAAATTCTCGAGGACAGATTGAGACTACATTTCTGGGGACACTGGAACTTCAGTTAGCTTAGGCCTTAGCCCGGGTTTGGGGACTTGGCCTAAGTGATTCCATTCTGAGTCTGTGGTTTTCTTTTTAACAAGACCGATGTCCAGAAGGTGGCCCCGAGCCTAACAAACACAGGGCTACGTGCCTTCATGGGGCCCTTGGAGCAAGCTCTCTTCAGCTCCCTGCTGACCGTGAGGAATAGAACCCTGCCTGACCTTGCCACCTGCACCAACATTCACCCCCTCCTCATGGGGACCCTCTCCTTGTACGACGTCCTGACATCTGCACACGCAGATTCTATCGCCGTCGACAGTTTATTCCCACATCAGGGACGAGAGAGGTCCGGACATCCCACTTTGAACATGCCAATACATGCGGTGATATTTTCAATAATTTATGGATAAAAAATATTTTAATTTTTCAATGAAGAAATGGCAATGTAGGGTTTACGACGCCCTGATCCATTGTAAATACATACATTTCCGAACTTCGTTCCTTTAACACGCAAGATACTTCTCTTGTAGATATGCTACGCCCAGGACAGTTATGACACCTGAAAATGTGAATTCGGAGCACTTGGTAGGTATTTTTAGCTTGATGATGGCTCATGATTTTAAGGCAGTTGAACATTGTCATTGGCCAGGAGCCTCTAGCCCTTCTTCACTGTGGTTCTGCGTTTATAACATCAAATACGCAGGTAATGAGTGGCTTAGTCTGTGGCCTTCTTGAAGAGTGTCCGTGCAGGGGCGCCTGGGTGGCTCAGTCGGTCAAGCGTCCGCCTTCGGCTCAGGTCATGATCTCAGAGTCCGTGAGTTCGAGCCCCGTGTCGGGATCTGTGCTGACAGCTGGGAGCCTGGAGCCTGCTTCGGATTCTGTGTCTCCCTTTCTCTCCGCCCCTCCCTCACTTGTGCTCTGTCTCCCTCTGTCTCTCCAAAATATATAAATGTGAAAGAAAGAAAGAAAGAAAGAAAGAAAGAAAGAAAGAAAGAAAAAGAATGTCTGTGCAAGCAGTCCCTTCTGGTGTTTGCCATTTACCCACACCCCACAAAAGGACCTGATGAAAAGTATCTCCATTAGTGGTTAAAAAAACAGGTTATAAAACCTAAAGGTGTTGAATGAAATGATGTCCATTTTTCCAGCTCAGACTTTCAACTCAATGTGTCAACGTAACGCCAGCCGGCTGGATTTAATGCTCGTTTTCAAGCCTGCAACCGTCCCCTTGTCTCCGGGGCCTTGTTTTTAGCAGAAAATATTTGTGCTGGAAATGGACATTCTGCAAGAGGGCATAATGAGACCTCCGCTCAGTTTCCAATTTTTCAGGCTGTTCCTGGTAAGAATGTAAGAGGAGAAATTTGAGTTGGCGTCATTGGTTGCAAAGTAAGACAGAGCGCAACTTGAAAACTGTAATTAGGGGAATGACTACTGATGAAAAGTTTTGTCAACTAAAGGAGAAGAAGAAGAAGAAGAAAGTATAAAACCGCAGTGATTCTATTTCCGTCCACGTTTCTGCCTCGTCTGACTGCAGAACAGACAGGAAAGTGTAAGAGGCATCTGGGGATCACCTGGCTGTTGAACCAAAGACCCAGAATGGCAGTGACGGAGACGAGAAAGTAATTTCCCAGGAGAAGCAGGAAAGGGGGAGTGTGAGAGGGGGTCATGGTGCCTGTGGTGAACAGTATTGTACTCCCAAGAAAAGAGCCCAAAATGAGGAGATCATTTTTAAGGCTTCTTCAAAGCCTCAGTGTAAGCCCCCTGAGCGTATGCCTTAAACTCTCGAACACCAAACGAAGGAAATGCCTCTGGATCCGTGGGATCGACGTACTCTTTCTTTACACACAACCACAGGACATTTGACTATCCCTTCAAAACGCGTTTCCTGATTAATTAAAAGTGCCCTGGCCCCGTGCTAATGAGGCACTAGGTGGGCAGGATGCGGAAGGGGGGTCCCTTCGGGAGCTCACGGTCTGGAGGCCGTGTGGTCTCCTGGGCACAGCTGGTTTACAAGCAACAAATGACCACACACAGCGCGTGGCAGGGACACCAGAAAAATCAACGAGGAGTCTTCAGCGAGCTTGTTCTCCGGGCCATCTGAAAAGGGGACACACAGGCTTACGTCACAGGCCCAGGGACCGTCACTGCGCCCCACGCTGGTTGCAGCGAGAGCCAACGCACATGGGGTGCTTCTCACTCTGCACCCAAAGTGGCCCCCATTCTGCCTACTTTAAGATCGCGAGAACGCAGGATGTTTTCAGGTCCGTGGACTCCCCGTGAAAACCTGGTTATCACGAAGTTTTTTCGTTTGTTCGTTTTTGTGGATTTTTTAAATTCATTAATTTATTTTTAAAAGAGAGAGAGAGCGCGCGCGCAGGGGACGGGCAGAGAGAGAGGGGGACAGGGAGAGAATCCCAAGCAGGCTCCAAGCTGTCAGCACAGAGCTGAAGCAGGGCTCAATCTCACAAATCGCGACACCAAGCCCTGAGCTGAAATCGAGAGTCTGAAGATCAAAAGAGTGAGCCGCCCAGGCGCCCCCGTGAAGGTTTGATATTTAAAAACACCTACTTTTGGGGTACCTGGGTGGCTCGGTCGGTTAAGCTGCCGACTTCAGCTCAGGTCACAATCTCGTGGTCCGTGAGTTCGAGCCCCGCGTCAGGCTCTGTGCTGACAGCTCAGAGCCTGGAGCCTGCTTCGGATTCTGTGTCTCCCTCTCTCTGACCCTCTCCCGTTCATGCCTTGTCTCTCTCTGTCTCAAAAATAAAAATAAAAGGTTAGGGGCGCCTGGGTGGCGCAGTCGGTTAAGCGCCCGACTTCAGCCAGGTCACGATCTCGTGGTCCGTGAGTTCGAGCCCCGCGTCGGGCTCTGGGCTGACGGCTCGGAGCCTGGAGCCTGTTTCTGATTCTGTGTCTCCCTCTCTCTCTGCCCCTCCCCCGTTCATGCTCTGTCTCTCTCTGTCTCAAAAATAAATAAACGTTAAAAAATTTTTTAAAAAATTAAAAAAAATAAAAACACCTACTTTTGCTGTAACATACAATCATACAGTCCCTCCGTCGTATCCTTGCTGGACACGTGGTTTTTCTCATCACCTTCTGCCAAGGCTTCCGCTCTTTTCGTCACACCAGCATCCGCACGGGTGGCTAACTTACCAGGAACGCTTTTAACTCCCCTATCCTCCTTGGCCCGTGGCCCTGGCACACGATCCTATCCACCTGGCTCAGCACCCACAGATGACAGGGCTGAGCAGGCAAAGCCTGGACAGCCAGCCGTGTCCCCGGGCCCCGTGCTCTGACAGACACACTCCTGCTGGGCTGCCTGGGGAGGCGGGGCTAGCGCTGACCCCGTCCTGCTGAGCAGGTGCATGTGAGAGCGGCCGTACCAGAGTCGAGAAACTGAGCCCTTATTTCTGCGAACAGGTGCATAACTGAAGGCGAATCGAAATTTAAGCAGGTGGAGATTGGAGATTCCAGACTGGAGTTACGTTCACTGAAACGATTGACTGTTCCCGAATTGCAACTCTGGGGCAGACCCGCAGCCTGGGCTAAACCACGTGCAGATACCGTCCTCCCGGAAAGAGCCCCGAAGTTACGAGCTGCACGTAGCGACAGGGGGCACAGAGGCCCGTCATTGCGGTAGGTACGACGTCGTTCAGTTTTCCAGAATGCGTACCGCTCCTGCCCCGAACCGGAAACGTGAGCGGAGCTGTACTCTATTTCTGTAAATACCTCCAACACCCACGGGGAGCGTGCCGATCCCAGCCCCACAGTCTAACGTCTGCAGCCCCAGCGAGAGGACGTCCCGAGGCCCAGAGGGGTGACGGGACAGACACACGCCAGCTGTGTTCTGGACGGCCTCCAGGCCGGTGATGATCAGTCTCCTGCGCGTGAGGTTTCATTAGCTTCTCCAGGACCCAGCGATGCCCTTGGGTCCTGTTCTTTGGACAAGCGGATGGCAATCGTGGCGGAAATCAGCGAAAGGTCTGATTTTCCAGCGGAGGGGGAGAAAGGTGACGGGTGGAAAATAAAGATCAGATAATGGCTGTAGGCAACGAGGAGCTAACTCGACCAGGAAAGCGTGACTTGTTCAAATCCAGGCCAGCGAGGCTGACGTGAAAAGGGGCGACTGGTTTCTAACGTTACTAGACGAGAGCAGGGATCTCGGATCCTTAGGCTCTTTGTCTAGTTGTACTTTGTCATGGAAAGACGCCCAAATCCCGGCGGGTCCGGCAAGCGGGGCAGAGGAGGAAGGAAGGGAGGCACACGTACCTCTTGATGTTTGCTTTTAATCTGGTCAAGAAAAAGTCTGTAATCCTCCAAACTGAAATAGTTGAGCATCAAACCTAATCCGTCACACCCAAGTCCCCACCTTGTTGTAGGAAATGAGTAACTTTTTCACGGAGTGGGTACGCTGATAAGGCAACAACAGTGGAATAACGCATTTTGTTTTAAGTTTACTTAGTTATTTTGAGAGAGGGACAGACAGAGTGCGAGCAGGGGAGGGGCAGAGAGAGAGAGAGAGAGAGAGAGAGAATCCCAAGCAGACTCCACCCTGTCAGCGCAGAGCCCGACGTGGGGCTCGAACCCAGGAAACTGCAAATCATGACCCGAGCCAAAACCACTTGTCGGTCACCTAGCAGACTGAGCCACCCAGGCGCCCCTGGAAGAATAGCTTTTAATAAGAGGTCAAGGGAATGAGTCATTTGATTTGTGAAGGTAAAACGAACAGTTTACTCCCCGGGGGGCTTACATGTTCAAGCACGTGATCTTACTTCCTGGTGACAGAGAATCTCCAGAGAGGACGAGCCTCTTGATGGGGATAAATGAGCTCAGCACGCACAGGGACCACACGGCCAGCAAGCCCAGGCCGAAAATTAATAAGCCCGTGGTGGTTTATTTCCTTGTTTGCTCTGTTCTGTCTCCTCTTCCTTTTTCATTCTTAGCCATGGCTTGAAGTTTCCTTTATTCTTTTCTTCTCACTTATAACGTTTTTAAAAAGCTGTCTTGGGGCGCCTGGGTGGTGCAGTCGGTTGAGCGTCCGACTTCAGCCAGGTCACGATCTCGCGGTCCGTGAGTTCGAGCCCCGCGTCGGGCTCTGGGCTGATGGCTCGGAGCCTGGAGCCTGTTTCCGATTCTGTGTCTCCCCCTCTCTCTGCCCCTCCCCCGTTCATGCTCTGTCTCTCTCTGTCCCAAAAATAAATAAACGTTTAAAAAAAAAAAAAAAAAAAAAAAGCTGTCTAGGAGGCACTAGAATCTAGAGAATGTGACGTGATGAGAGGAGAGGCCAGAGCTCGCTGTGAACTGAATTGTTACCCTCCCACACGGTTTTCAGGTCACCTACACGAGGGGACGTCACTCCAAAGAAAGTGCGGAGAATTTAAGGCATCAGGACTTTCACTCTCTCCCCAAACGAAAAGAAGAATTAGGGGTGGGGGGAATGCGTTCATTTTATTTCTCTTTTAGGCCCCAACACGTAAGGACGGAGGGAACGGAGGGTGGACGAGAGGGACGCGCATTTTGGAAGCTGAATCAAATGCCAGAGGTGGGGCGATCCACGGGAAGAAATCGATAAGGTTCAGGAACAAATGACTAAACAGAGAATCCCGGTCCCTGCAGTGCTGGGCTGAGCCAGTGTCTCTGGGCCCGCGAACCTAATGGGAGTATCCCACCGAGGAGAGGGGAGGCGGGCAGGTCAGCCCTTAACCCGGCCCCTCGCGTGGGAGGTGGCTGTGTGTCCCCTGGACCAGAAAAGTCCCGTCTTCTGTTGCTGCTTCTAACCTCGCCCCCTCCGCTCTGTCCGGGGAGGAACGGTGGGCACGCTGCCTCCTTGGCCAGGATCTCCTTGAGACATCCCCAGGCCAGTGCTCCTGCCGCTATGGGTTCTCTTACGGTCCCAGGACCCAACTTGGCGCCCTCCAGAGGGTCACGTTCCCTCCCCTGCTCCCCCAGACTCAGCCCTCTGGGCTGCCAGCAGAGGCCACATTGGCTTCCTCGGTGTGTTGGGTACCTGCCTCCCTGCAGGGGACACGCGTGTCCGGCTCCACAAGTGTCCTGGGGAAGCTGCTGTCACCGGACCACGGTTGGTTTTCCGGCTCGCGGTGCCATGGGACTTACGGTGCAGCTTTGCTCCCGGGAGCCCTCCTCTCCGCCCCACTCTGGCCCATCACCATGTCCAACAAGGGAGCCTCATCTCACTGGTCATCAGTAAGTGATTGTGGAAGGTCCACGCGGTGGCCTTTTGTGAAGCTCACTGAGGATTCTGTTATCTATCCCTTCTTCTAAGCGTGCAGTGTGCCATCCTGTTGCCATATTTAACAGAAAATTCCTGTTTCCAAGTCCACATCTCCCAACACACTGGGAATCTCCGAAATCAGAGACAAGGTTGTATTCGTGGCTGTGTCACTAAGTCCTAGCAAAGGGACTATTGGGAGGCAAGTTCTCAGGAGCCACTTGTGAATTAGGTGTCTGAGGGCCTTATAATTGAGGAAATAACAAGAGCATGATGAAAAAGGGCCTCATCCTGAAGTGTTGGAAAGGCTACCACATACAGTTGTACAGGTTGTGCACTGCTCAAATAAGGCACTATTCACATACATGGTCATATAAAAGATGTTTCCTAGCGTTGATGGGGTATAATGTGAACGGTATCCCATGGAAGGAAGCCTTGTATGGGTCAAGGGACGGCAGATAAAATCATCTGTTTCTCTTAATCCCTTTCCCTTCAAGGCTGATTTGGCCGATCTTCTCAGATAGAATCTCTGGCCAATCTTAGCAACTGAAGGTGTATCAGAGCACAGATGGCTCGAAAATGATAAAAAGAACCGTAAAACTAAATCATAAAGCCAACTGTGCCTTCACAGCTTGGACTGTATTCAGCAGGATCAATTTCAAAACCATCTCAGGCAGTAAAATATTACTGTCTCATATCAAGATGTGAATAATTTGCACAAAAACTCTAATATGAATGCTGGATCCCCAAAGAGCTGGTAACACACGCACACACACACACACACACACACACACAGAACGCTGGTCTTGACTCAGTGTTCTAACGCAGCATAATCTGAAAAGAAATCTCTTGACTAGGGATGATGAGACATCCAGGTAGGCAAAGGAGTGGAACTCTTCTCCGCCTCCGAGCCAGAAAGTTGCAGAGAGGCCACTAAAAGGAATGTTCCTACCAACGGTTTGTTTTGACGCTTTCCCCAGTTGATTTAAACTCATAAACTGAATTGTATGTTTCAAAGGAAGAGTCGCGATGGACGCGTTTTTGTCTGTGAAGCTCGCGGTCGGTGGTGGGGCTGCTGACGTCTTTCTGGAAGACGGTTGCCGTGCACGACAGAGCCCTGGGCCAGGCACGGCTGGGCTCAGCAAGAGGCAGGAACAACGTGAATGAACGGAACGCTGAGCATCTCTCTCTCGGAGTAGAGGGCTCCAGCACGGAACGGAACGGAAGCCGCACACACACACACGCACACACACACACTCTTCAGTGAGAACGAAATACATCTTATCAGAGGAGTCACCAACTCGTAAATTACACGCACCAACAGGTTAACAATTAGACGTAACAATGCAAACTCGCTGCCGTTTGGAGATAGAAACAGAATCCCACAAGCGGATGGGAAGAAGATGGGGAAAAGTATCAAATAAACACAGAACTCCGACAGAGGCAGAGCTGGAGGGGAATAGGCAGAGCAAAAAAGGGAGAGGGGGTCCCATTCTCGCAAAAGGTCCTCACGCCCCTCTACGCGGTTAGTTGGAGATCATTGGAGGTCCTTTTCATCCCGCCTCATCGGGGAGGCCTCTCTGACCCTAGCAGCGACTTGTTCCCTCCCTGGTGATCCCGAAGGAGGTGCATGCCTGCCTTATGACATCTGCAGTATGAGAGTAACTTAGTATCTTAACTGTTTGGAGGACTGAGCATCCGTTACCCCCCTTCGGGCCACACTTCCTGAGTGAGTTTAGGGAAAACAGCCCTCACTGATTCATGCCTCACATATGGCACCGCTCTGGGCTTGAGGGCGAACCGTGACGCTCAAGAATGGCCAGTGAGCACACAGAATCTTCTCGAATGCTCGTGGTGGCCTCCATTACTGGTTCAGGGATACACAGGGGTCTGTAGAAACCCCACAGAGGCCAGCGTTGCTGGGTTGGGGGTAATGGGCCCTTGGAAAAACCGAAAAGTATTTGCGCGTTTATCAAGAGGCAGCAGGTTAGAGTTATTTGATGACTAGCTTCTTGACGCCTTAATTCCACGTAGCATTGGGATAATGACATTCTGACTGTTCGAGGTGGGGTCCTGTTGGCCCTTAGGAAGTCCTGAGTAGAGGCTCACCAAGCTTCTTGCTTCCCCAACCAACTCCCCCTGAAATGCTGACCCAACTCATCAGAGATCTGCAAAAGCCGACCTGGGCCAGCCAGCTTGTTAGAACCTAACACTTGAGTTCAGCATCAGGGTCCCGCTAACCTTCCGGACCTGAAGACAGCCCCTCGAAACTATGTCTGATGACTTCCTGGGGACAGCTGTGCCTCAGTCCAGACAGGTGTTCTGGTACCTGAGCTGCAACATTCTGTTCCTGTGCACACCGGAGCGACTGTGTGTGTGTGTGTCTGTGTGTGTGTCTGTGTGTGTGTGTGTGTGTGTGTCTGTCTGTCCTCCCAAGAGAAACAGAGCCACTTGATGTATTTCGTAAAGTCAGGACCATGTATTTACCTTGGTCACTCTGGCTTTCCAAAGGTGAGAAAATATTGACCAAAATGTCTACAGAAAGAAGGGAAGGGAGGGTGAAGGGGAGGGGAGGGAAAAGAGATAGCAAGAGTGATATTTAGGTTCTAATTGAACAACCTAAGAGACAGGAAGGACCAGAAGCTGTTGGCCTGACAATTAGCATAAATATTTGTTCGACCCACGAGGCAAGATGCACCTCGCGTGGATTTGCCACCATAGCCCGTCAGGCGCCCGGCAACTGAACCTTTTCCTTTGAAACCTCATTTCAGAGAGTAATTTTGGTTGGATTGTAAATTATGTGGCTCAGCGGGTTTTTTTTTTTAATTTTTTTTTCAACATTTATTTATTTTTGGGACAGAGAGAGACAGAGCATGAACAGGGGAGGGGCAGAGAGAGAGGGAGACACAGAATCGGAAACAGGCTCCAGGCTCCGAGCCATCAGCCCAGAGCCCGACGCGGGGCTCGAACTCCCGGACCGCGAGATCGTGACCTGGCTGAAGTCGGACGCTTAACCGACTGCGCCACCCAGGCGCCCGACAGCGGGTTTTGATAAACACAATTGTTCTAAACTGATACACCAGAAAAACGATTTCTAAAGACAATTAAAAATGAATTGTTTTCCACGCATCGAGAGGAGCCTCACTGGAGGTCCATCACGGGAATCTGGGTGGGCGCTATCTGTAATCTATAACCGCAGCACGGGCGACCCCCCTCCTGAGACCCCGATCCTGAAATTTTGGTCCTTTGTGGCCACAAAGAGCAAAATGAAATGAAGGATTCTGGGTCTGCACCAAAACACAACTTTTTTCTGTTGTCTGTTTGTTTTATTTATTTATCTCTGAAAATTAAGAATGTCTATGCATGCTTTGTTTTTGAAGGAGGCAATACAGACGTGGACAAGGGGAGTTACCCTGTGCCTGCTGGGCCCGTGGGGGGTGGGGGGGAGGGGGGATGCCACTGACTCAGAAGAGGCCGGCTGGGAAAGTGGTCCCTTGGGGAGCTCATTCGCCCAAAGTCAGACCCTACTCCACTCCTGTGCCTGTCTTCCAGGTCGGTCAGCTTTTCTCACAAATCTGTTCATTTTCGATTGCTGCATAAAAAATTGCCATGGACGTGGTGGGATAAAACTCCCATTTTATTATTTCCCTGCTTCCCTGAATCAGAAGCCTAGGGTAGGCGGGCACAACGGGGGGGTTGTCTGTGGTGGGTCTCACGAGACAGAAGTGAATGTGTCGTCTGAGTGGCCCTTCCTTCCTGGAGACACGGCTTCCCGCCTCATCCAGAATCTTGGCGGGATTAATCTTCTTGTGACTTTCAAGTGACCCCTGAATCCTCATTTCAGCAACCACATATAAACCCTTCTCGTTTCAAATCTCTCTGACTTCCTCTTCCTGGCTCGGCCAGTACAAAGCTCTGCTTTTAAGGGCTCGGTGATTAGTTGCCCCCCCCCCCTTGGAGGACTCAGGATAATCTCCCTATTTTAAGAGCAACTAACCAGTAACCTGTGTGGCATCTGCAACGTCTCTGTTACCGTATAAGGTAGCACATTCCCACGTGAGACATGAGGGGCAAAGGACAAAGGGACTGAAATTCTGCCCGCCGCAATGAGGGATTGAAACAGAACTCCTCAGAAGCCCGAGGACAACTCAGAAAAGGTGGCTTCGGTGGTAGAGAGAACATTGCGGGGAAAGAGCGGAGGTGACGGGAGCTGCCATAGCCCACTGGGCTGTCCACACAATTTCCCTTCTCCTTTTCCACTTTGGTAACTGAAATTAAATGTATCTGGTGAGACGGGAAATGTGCCCAGCTAATGGCTTCACTCCCTAGCCTCCATTACAGCCAGGTTTGCAATTGCGGCCGAGAGCTGGCCAAGGGAATATAAGAGGACTCCGTTGGTGGGATTTGAGAAAGGCGCCCGAGACCAGGTGACTCAGCTAAGGGATGGGAAAGCCACAGCGCATGAGCAGGGGAGGGGCAGAGAGAGAGGGAGATGGTGCTGGGGCAAAGTCTATGATCAATGTCTTTCCAAGGCGATTCTTTTTTTTTTAATTTTTTTTTTAGTGTTGATTTATTTTTGAGAGACAGAGCACGAGCAGGGAAGGGGAAGAGACAGAGGGAGACACAGAATTCAAAGCAGGTTCCAGGGTCTGAGCTATCAGCCCAGAGCCCGATGCGGAGCTCAAACCACGGACTGCGAGATCATGACCTGAGACGAAGTTGGGTGTCCAACCACCTGAGCCACCCAGGCGCCCCAAGGCACACTCGATTATAAACACACAGATTGTCCCAATTCTTTCCTGACATTTTCACTTCCCACGGAGAGATCTGGAATGCATTTTTACGTTCTGAGATGTTATCGACAATCTTGTTGGCATAAAGGGGTATCTGGTCATTGCTTGAATTTGTCTTTTTTTTAATTACTATTGAATTTGCCTCCTTGGACCCATTGCCAGCTCGGGCTTCAGAGATTTCCTATTCAATGTAGCGTGGGGGATTTATAGTTCGTGTTTTATGTTGCGGGCTGTATTTTAAATCGCTGAGCCCACGTTCCGATTGCATCCTGATCCCCATCAGCGGTGCCGCATGCTGGACACGATCATCACAACCTGCCTCATCCCGGGTTGTGTGGGGTGGGGGAGGGTGGGGGTCTAACAGTCTAACAGCCCGAACTTCACGGTCTCCCTCAGAAGAATATATGATGCTCCCCCCGCCCCTTCTCCTCCGCAACACCCAGTAGAGAAAGATGTGTAGTCAGCTCGGAAGACGGAAGACGGAACAAGAAATACGACAATTCTTAGCCACCACGTCCTTGTGGTGTAAGGTGGGGAGTCTGCGTGGACATGGCACCCCGGGCGCAGGAGGAGCTGTTGACGGGGGCCTGGGACACAGCTTCAGTCCTTGCTAGACTCTGACCCGGGCAAATCGCCCTCTGAGCCCTACTTCCCGCAGCTGAAAACAGGGTCATCGCACCTCTGCTGCCTTCTTCCCCACGGCTACAACCGGGTAGTACAGTCGGAAGGCCACCGTGAGTAATGAAAGCATCTGTGACAGTGCCACCTTCCACTAAGGAGTCATCTCGAGAAATTAAATACCCTTAATGTTCTAGCAAATAAGACACTGCATCTCAAAGGGCTTTGAAGGTATGAGCTGTTCGATACAAACGTACAAGATCGCGCCTGAATCGCCACCTCCCCGAAGTGGCTCTCCTGTAAGTGTCAAGCTGAGAGACGCCCCACAGATGTGCAAATCTTCAATTTTATACACGCCATGGGTTTATCTTTAGAGGCAAAATTTCTCCAAAGAGTGAGTGTCTGTGTGATTTCCATCCATCCATCCGTCCACGTGTATTCTATGTATCTCTCATCCATCCTGCCATCTATCATCTATCTATCTATCTATCTATCTATCTATCTATCTAATGTGCAACTAAACCTCTATCTGGAGACTCAGGAAGTGAAATTTCTGCTGGTGTCAGAGTCCTGTCTCACCCCGGGGTAAATCCTTTTATTTTTTTCACCCTGGGATGGATAAAAAGGGTAGATGAGGTTCCAGACATTCCCAGGGACCTCTGCATGACCTGGCATCCCACATGACAAAGACATTTGCATCCCACAAATCTCCCGACGGCCAGTGCGCACCCCCTGTGACAGAGTAATTCTGCTTGGGTCCATAATGTGGCTGTAAAAAGAAACGCCCACGAGAAAGAACTGTCAACATCGGACCTACTTAGGCTGTTAGGTATTCCCCATACCATGGTGTTCCAAGATCAAGTGTTCTGAGTGAGCAGAAGTGGAAGAAACCAGTCTCCTAACACCTGATCCTAAAAGCTAGTATGACTTCATTGCTAGTAAATTCTATTCGTCCAGCAAGTACAGAACCTGCGAACATTCAGGGGAAGGAGACATAGACCCTACCTCTCGGAGAAAGACATGCCAAGGAATTGATGGTCACCTTTAATTTACCACACAGAGAGAGTGCTAAAGTTTAGTCTCCATTTACTCCCTCAACCGTGTGTACTTATTCAGTGAACAACCTGAACAGTTGTGCATGACAGCCTTGACCAGGAGACTTCCCCAAACATGCAAGTTATTTCTCCTGGGCAGATTAGGATCAGGAACTTCTTTCAAGGGGTGCCTGGGTGGCTCAGTCAGTAGAGCATGTGACTCTTGATCTTGCGGTTGTGAGTTCGAGCCCCGTGTAGGGCGTAGAGTTTAAAAAAAAGAGAGAGAGAGAGAGAGATGTGGGGCGCCTGGGTGGCTCAGTCGGTTAAGCATCTAACTTCGGCTCAGGTCATGATCTCACGATTCATGGGTCTGAGCCCCACCTTGGGCTTTGCACTGACAGTGCAGAGCCTGCTTTGGATTCTCCGTCTCTCTCTCTCTCTGCCCTTCTCCCACTCATGCTGTTTCTCTCAAAAAGATAGATAAGATCGATAAGAAATTGCTGCCCAAATGTGTGGCAGTCCATTCCATATACAGTAGATGGCCATGGCCATCCAGGAAATTGTTTCAGGTGAAGTCATCTGATAAATCCGATGACCTAATTAAATTCTAGGTACCAGCCACTCGCCTTGCCCAACCTCGTAAGTAATGGCAGTTCAAAGGTTAGGGAAACCAGTGATGAAATACCTTCGAAGACACCGTGCGACTGAACTTTTCAGGACTTTGCTGGACAGTTCAGCACCGGAAGTCCAGCAGCAGGGGTCAGGCACAGGGTGGACCCGAACACTTCTCCTGATCAGAAAGGAACCTGGGTCCTGGCTCCCTCATTCCGAATCGCTGGAGAAGACCTTCATCAGACCATCCTGTACACCTTGATTTTCTCTCTTCACCTCGAATGAAAGCAAATGGCCTTGCCGCGGGCGATGCGGGACTAAAAGAGCCGAGAGCATTCCAACATTACCACGAACTGGGACCTTTCTACCCAAGGCGTGGGGTGACAATGAGGACGGAATCCGCTGACTTGATTGGATGCAGAATTCGTTCATCTGAGCTCCGAATGTATGCATGAAATCTGGCAGGAGGTTATTGCCAAATTGTCCGAAGCTCTAAAGAGAACCTCATCCAAATTGCTCCGAAAGGATGGCCCTTTCAAAGCTCCCTGAAGCCCGAGGCGCCCCCTCCTCGCTCACACAGGGCGCCGTCCTGCAAGGACTGGGAAACAGGGCGTAGGATCCCTGCCCCTGCCCCCGTCCATCACCCGCCCTCGCTTGCGTGATTGGTTAGGGCACAGACACGAGTCTAGGGGGCATTCGCGTGACCGAAGCCAGGTCAGCTGGAGAAGCCCCCTGGATGCTTCCTGCGGGAGAGGAAAGACAGCTTTCACGGTGCAGCGTGTGGGGCATGGAGGCCGAGAGTTCAGCAGGATTTCCTCCTGGGGGATGGGGACCACGTGGTAGGACAGAGCTCAGGAAGTCCCTGCTGAGAGAACCACACAGGCCTTGAAGCAGCTCTGGGAACTGCCACCAGGACGCGTCCCAGGGCTGCTCTGGGACAGCCCTGTGCGCTTACCAGGACTATTAAGGGCTTCTCTTAAGAAAGGATTGAGAAGGGTTTTTTTTTTTGTACTGCACTCCCCAAACCTCCTAACTGAATCAAGTCTGCACCAGTAATATGGGCAGGAATTGATGATCGATATTCCATCCCCCGAGAATGCTGGGCTCTGGCCATCGGGTATTTTTCTCAAATAGGAGAGAAACCAAAAGAAAGCGAGGGAGGGCAGAAGCTTCTGGAAGAGGCAGGAGGCTGCTGTGTGGCAAGGACACCGGCCAGGCGTCCCCAGGAGGGTGAGTGGCCTTGGGACAGCGGCTCTCTCCATCCAGGCACCGTTTCTGCAGGAGGCTCTTGTGGAGCATCCAGGGGAGTCATTCCTGCCATCAGTGAGGGGGTCTGGGTGGTCCTTCTCACAGCCCCACAAGAAAAGACGCACTACCCCACCGGTGGTCAGCTTCCCCGTGTGTCCCCCCCGCCCCAATCTGCTTCTTTTCTACCCAGAGACGCCCTCCCCACGCCCACACCCTGCCTGAGTGCTCTTTGCTGGGACACCCGCCCGGTGACGGTGCGTTGAGGCGGGGGACGGGGGACGATTGTCGTAGCAGCACCTCCGCTCCCGCCAGGGTCCCACTGGACACCACGGGCCGCTCAGGTTTTTTGCCTTAAAATCCGAGGATCTAAGACTTTCCTTAGGATTCTTTGATTCCCTCATTACCTCAAATACCTTCTGTTTCCCTTTTTTTTCTTTTAAAGCTTAAAATTGATTCACAGTCTTTGGCAAAACCATCCTCGCCTTGACGGCTGCAGGTGCACAGAATCAACGTCGTGCCGCTCAGCAGCGGGCAGGAGTCAGATTTTAAAGCGCCTTTGTAGTTCCGATCGCAATCTGGTACGTGAAGTCGCAAAGGCAATCTGTTCAAGCAAACGACAGGGAAGGAAACACGGGGAATCGCTGCGTCCTTCTTACCGACTCTCAGTCCTAGGACAGCCTCGCCCTCCCCCAGAGGGAAATCGAGCATTCTCTGTGTAGGTGCGTTTTCGTGGGCTTTTTCCCCTGGAACCTTCTCCGTGATGGGAGGAAGGCTCTGTGGTCTTGGCTCGCCCACCCAGGGCTTCCCGGATCATTTGGTCCGTCCGCAGCCTCTTTGCAGGGGTGGGGGGTGGAGGGCCGATGGGGGGGGGGGGGAAGGGGAAGGTGATGGCCTGGAGGGAGGAAGCGCATGCTCTCCTTAGCTCAGGGAGTCCACCCCCCTCTGCAAAGGGAAGCCCTCCCCCACCTCCTCCCCTGGGGTGAGACTCAGGGAAGGAAGGCAGAGCTGGAAAGGTAATGAACCCAGGGGAATAATTAGCTGCTAATGAAGATGTCGATTCCATCCCCAACATCATAACGAGGAGCCTGGTGGAGAGCAATGCAGACTGACTCCCTCTCCGTCCGAAACAAACACAAGGCGAACGGACACACAGCAATTATCTGCATTTTCTGCAGGCCCGCATGTGTGCGAAAACGCCCAGATGAAGGTCTGGAATAATCCGGACCCATAAACTGATAACAGGTGATATAGGAGTTGGACACTAAATAAGGCTGGGACATATACATAGATCCTCACTGTTTATATTAGATTACAGTTTGACGTTCATTCAATATATTTCATATTTTTAGAATTTTTATGTTGAAACCCCTCCCATTAAAATTTCCAATTTCAGGGCGGCTGGGTGGCTCAGTCAGCTAAGCTGTGCGGCTTCGGCTCAGGTCACGATCTCACAGTTCCCGAGTTCGGGCCCCGCGTCGGGCTCTGTGCTGACGGCTCGGAGCCTGGAGCCTGCTTCGGATTCTGTGTCTCCCTCTCTCTCTGCCCCTCCCCTGCTCATGCTCTGTCTCTCTCTCTCTCTCTCTCTCTCTCAAAAATAAATAAATAAGCTTAAAATAATTAGCAAAACCTGAATCATTGTTTTATCCACGAGGACAGATGATGGGGCCATCAGGCTGGGCGTCTGCACCCGTCTCCCCCAGGGCTATCACCCTACAACTCAGCCAACAAGATACATCAGCCAAGAGAAACCCCTCCTGGAAAGGTGGCGTTAAAGTGAATGTGCAGGTCCCGGGACCCAGTTAGTCACCGGGTCAGAGTCACGGGTGCTGCTGGTTGAACGTCCCCAAGCTCTCCCTCTGCCACAGTCTACGGAGGCTCCGTGTATAATTTCGGGCCACGACATAAACATGGGGTCCCATAATGCGCTAGCCAGGGGGATGCTTTACTTTTGTGCATGGCCACCCGCTCTGCTCTGTGCTGAGGTCTGTCTTCCGGAAGTGAGCTGCAAAGGTCGCTCACCGTGGGGCCCTGACGGCAGTGACTTCCGCAGACGATGGAGGAGGAGGGTTGGGGCTAGGACTTGGGTGGAGGGCAGCCTGGGAGCCAGGGGTCCTGTCCTCAGTCCCCCCTGTGTCGGCAGAGGTTGGCATCACCCGGGGAGAGGAGCTCTGTCCTCGGCCTTGACGGACAGGAAGGAGATGTCTGTGGCCGACCCCTTGGAGGCGACTGTCCCTGAGGGCATCCTGACGACGAACTGAGACACTGTGTCATCTGGCCACACAGAGCTCAGGACTCGGGAGCTCCCTCCCCGCGAGGCTCAGGGCACAGTGCTTAGTGGAGAGCTAAACATCTCCACGGCCCCCTGGGACCTGTTCCTCCCTGGATGCCCCACAGATCATCGGCTCCCATGGTCTTTGCCAGTCTCAGAGCCGAGGGGAAAAGGCACACGGAGCGGAGCGGGTGGCCAAGGGGAATGCAGACTCAGTTCCGACCACTGACCAGGGCCCCGGCTGGCGCCCCATCCCCACTCCCGCCGCGTTCCTCTCGGCTTCTACGTCCCCTTTAACGCTTAATTTATGGATGCAATTAACAGAAACCGATCAAGCGAGGCCCTGCGCACAGCGCCATGTTCAACAACAGATGTTTCCGGTGGTGACTGTGTTAGAATAATAACGACACGGGCAACAACGGCCTGGTCATCAGTACTGGGTTGTGGGCTAACAAGACTGATGGTCTCACCAGAGCACGGCTGACGGACGAGCCTAGAGACGGACAAGACTTACACGAAGTCCTGCAGGTGGTCCACCGGTCGGGCACATAGTAAATCCTCAGCTAACATCTGTTTACCATTATTAATAGTACGATTGCTACGTATTACTGCTCCCATGTGATTTCTAGCCCTGCATCACTGCATCTGCACACGGGGCGGCCGTTGGGGCCAGTCTGTGCTTGGCTGAAAAGAACAGCTTCTTTGGTCTGCACACGTGACTCATAAACTTTTAAATCTCGGGAACCCTTCGCACCCGTAAGAGTTTACCCAGAGACCTAACGTATGTCTGTTTAGGTAGCGTCTCTTCCCATGCCAGGGAAATCCATCTGGCAAAAAGGCCTTGGCGAGCAGAGCCTTCAGATAAAGACGGGCCTGCCAGCTTGAGAGGTTGTGGCTGGCTTCCGGCCGGAAAGACAAAGCAAAGCCAAAGTCCTCAGTAGATGCCCCCCAAGAGCCGCGGGCTGGGAGGCAGCAGGCTTGAGTTCCGATTCTGGTTATGTCCTGAACTGCCGTGTGACCCCAGTGGGTAGCTGCCTCTCTGGTCGTGTGCTCGGCTGTGCCACGCGGAGGTCGGCGGAGAAGCACCTCTGTGTCTCCTGCAGCTGAGATGACTCAGCGGCCAATTCTTCCTCATCTGTTAGAAACGTCTGGCATCCACACTGATGCACGGGTATGAAGGAAGAAGGGCCGATTTGCCAGCCCAAGGGCACCAGAAGGAAGCCAAGGGGTGTGGCTTCACAAAGCCCCGGGGGTGGCTCTTGGTTCAACCACTCCTTCCCGGCTGCGTGACCTTGGGCAAGTCATCGCCTGTTCCCCCTGGGACACCGGGACCCCACTTTCAGCTGGAGCCCCAGCCTGCAGTCCCGCAGAGAGAGGGGTGGCCAGAGGAGTCTGCCAGCTGCAAGTCAAGGTCGGGATCTTTCCTGCTCACTAGAGGCCGTGCCCTGCTGGGAAGACTCCCAGGGTGTGTGGTCTCAGGTCCCCATCAGCGGGAAGGTGTCCCTTCCTTCACTGAGCAAGGCCACGGTGCCTCCCGGAAGGGCTCTGGATAAGCAAAGACGAGGCTCATGTCCTAGCTCCGGTGCCCCTTGGTTCGACGGCAAGAGGCGGGTGCAGATTCTCCGGATGGAGGCACTGGGTGGGCGCCCACCACACTGGCTCGCCGTGCCAGGGCTGATGGCTTCAGCCTTCGTTTTGCTTCTGGTTGCGTGTGATCAACAGAACCCATACGCTCTGCCCACCATCAAAACTGCACGGCGGGAGTTTACATTGTGAACGGAGCCCCACACCATCGACGAGGGTCCCTTCCCCTCCCACTGAACGCACAACAAATATGTCTCCAGGAGCCCCGGACCTTGGACCCAAGATGGACAGAATGAGGCAGTAACATCCAAGCTGCCTGACAACTTATTCT
>NW_024412422.1:16657533-16702233 GCF_014898765.1 Herpailurus yagouaroundi
CATGATCACAACTGAGCCAATGGTTTTTGAAATTCGCTTGGATATATGAGTGCTTTGGATCACAAGCATGTTTCTGGAACGGATTATCCTCGCAAACCAAGGTTTTACCGCACTTAATTTCTCTGTTGATCCTCTCAAGAATACTACAAATAACCATTATAGTTATTACTTCCATTTTGCAGATGATTGCTTTTCATGGATATGAAACCTCCAAATAAAAGCAGCTTGTCTACAAAATATAATTTCGGAATAAGAATTTGAAAGCAATGTCAATTGCATCTGGAAAAGCCAAATAATTAACTTCTTAAAAATATGCGTTCTCTCCTCTGGATTCATTCATTCATTTGTTCATTGGCTCATTCATTCTTTAGTAGTTACCTTGATAAAAGAGATTTTCAACTTTTAATGTTAGGGAAGTTATACTTTAACATTTACCAAGGTCAAGAGGAAGCCTCAAAACCTCAAAGCTGGGGCTCTGTTTCTGCCCCAAGCACACATTGTAGGTCTAATTTGTTTTTTTTTTTTAATGGGAGCATTCCAAATATAAAGATAAGGAAAAAAAAAACCCTCCCTGGTTCCCATAAGATTAAAGTCATATAGCCTCGCACATACTAAAATCAAAAGATAAGGTCTGTAACTTTCTGGAATGTCCTTCATTATGACTTGCACCTCTTTGGGTAAAAAACATCTATCACCCTGCACCAAATGTTCCTTCCCCAGACCACCCTATTTTTGGGAAAATTGTAGATCCCGGACAGCTGTCTTAACTTGGGCTCAGATAAAACTGGTTTCCTTTCTATTTGAAATTTCAGGGGCGCCTGGGTGGCTCAGTCAGTTAAGCATCTGACTTCGGCTCGGGTCATGATCTCAAGGTTCGTGGGTTCAAGCCCCGAGATGGGCTCTGTGCTGTCATTGCAGAGTCTGCTTGAGATTCTCTCTCTCTCTCTCTCTGTCTCTGTCTCTCTCTCTGCCCCTCCCCTGGTCGTGCTGTCTCTCTCAAAAATAAATAAACATTAAAAAGATTTTTAAATAAAATTTTCAGAAAGGTTTGTTCATTTTGTGTGGACCAAACGCCCACACTTTCTGTGAATTTGTGAATGCCCTTTTGGAGACAAACCCAAGAGTGTATAAGACGCAGCCCAGGTCTCCACGAATTCCATCCTTACTGGGGAGAGGAAATCTATACACAGGTGTATTTAAGGAGTGCAGCATGAATAAAAAATAATTGTAGGAATGGATATTGTAACTTACCAAATGCAGGATAAAATGTGGATGGAGGAATAATCACACTGTCTACAGAGACAATGTGGGACTCTGTTTCCACAATAAAGGGCCGAATTCAACTTCTTTGCAAACACAGGAGCCTCCGGGTGAAATCTGAAACCCCGCCCAGCTTGGGGGGGGGGGCGGGAGAGAGGCCGGAAGGGGCAGGGCCCCAGGCGGCAGGTGCAACAAACAAGCAAGAGAACCTGACTCCAGGCTCTTCTTGGGCAGGAGCTCAGTCTGCCCCCGTCCCCCGCCCGCCCGCATCCTGGGGTTCACGGAGAGGCCTCAGCGGGCGTCACCGCACAGTTCACAGGGTCTCAGCGCCACACGCCTCTCAGGCCGCCGCCTGGAAGCCCGCTCCCACCGTGGAACGGCAGGCAGAGCCCCATCCCGGGGCCAGGAGCCGGAGGGGCCTCCCACAGCCCCGGGGTCAGCCAGGGGTCAGCCAAGGGTCAGCCGGGGTCATGTCCTGTGGCCTCCTTTCCTCCCTCCAACACAACACGGTCATCCAATTGCGAGCATTGCTTGTTAAGTTTTGTGTGCACACTGGAACATTACCAGATTTCCCCGCCCAGCATTGATTGTGCCCACCCCACATGTCTCCTCCTCCTCTCAATAGCAAGCAGACAGTTACAGTTTCCATGTGGGTGCACACACCCCTACTACAGGTATGTGCACCGGGGGTGGTGCTGACACTTTGGGCCCGTGACACAGGTGGGCCCGTGACCCCAACCTGGCCAATTCATTCCCTTGAATGACTGCTTCGAGTGAAATTCAAGGGCGGCGGAGCCAGATTCCTGAAAATAATGGCAGGGTTCCTGGGTCAAGCTGTTCCTGAAGCCCGTCATCCCTGGAAATTTTAGCTACAGAAACTGCTTTCTTAGTGCAAACTGGTTTTTGCTTTTTACATGTTTTGTTTTGTTCTGTTTTGACACTTGTGCCTGAAAGCGTTCTTATTAATACAGAATGAGCCCGGGCAAACCCCTGCCAGCACTAGGGGAACAGAATAGACTAATACTGGTAGAGCTCACTAGATGCTCGCTGCCTTCCGAGAGGGCCTGCAGTGATATTCCCAGGCACAGTTTCAAAGGGAGGTGACTAGGTTATAAGCCAAAATGAAAGAAAATCACAACTGATCCAGGCTTATGCTTTTCTTACAAATTTCTTTGCAGCTGTGTTCACCTGTGCCTAGTTTTTCACGAGCGACTCGGACGTTTACACCCATTTTCCCAAACAGCCTCTCAAGAATCCCAAAGGGACTCCCAGCCCACTTTTGGCACGGCAATGAAACTCTTGCTCCATTTAAATATTTCCCCCAAATCATCCCGTAATGCCAGAGACTTCAAATAATTCACCGTCTACCACAAGACAAGGCTTCCGTCTGTCTTTGTGCTGTTCAGATAGACGGTCACCGTTTCTCGAATAACACTGTTGCCACTGTTGATGTCTCAGCCGTGGAGACCGTTGAAACTAAGCAGGATCTCAGAGCTGGAAAGAAATGCCAGAATATGTTGATTCCACACCTGACTGCAGGGAGGGAAGGGAGCCGTGATTCCTTCTCCCCTGTGTAGATATTGACGCTCCGGTGGGTTTGATGATGGAAACAAAGGCAAGAGAAATGTAGCATGAATTAAATCTCCTTACAGCCTGCGGCCCCCTGATAGACACCTGAAACGTGTAGTATGTGACCTTGCTCAAGGAACTCACGGCTGCCTTGATGCCTTAACGTTTTTGTGTGACTAAAGACTAAAAGTAACCATATCTTAACAGCAGCAAGCTCTTCAAGGTCCCCAAATCCCTGCTTTCAAATTCCTTAGAGACTTACGCTCTCCCTAACCCCCGCTCGCTTAAGAGTATGTCGTCAGTCTTGTCCCAACCCTAGTGCAGCGCTCCCTGCCCACGGGTCCTGTCCCCGTGCTTTAATAAAATCGCCCTTGGGGCGCCTGGGTGGCGCAGTCGGTTAAGCGTCCGACTTCAGCTCAGGTCACACTCTCGCGAGCCCCGCGTAGGGCTCTGGGCTGATGGCTCGGAGCCTGGAGCCTGTTTCCGATTCTGTGTCTCCCTCTCTCTCTGCCCCTCCCCCGTTCATGCTCTGTCTCTCTCTGTCCCAAAAATAAATAAACGTTGAAAAAAAATTAAAAAAAAAATAAAATCGCCCTTTTGTACCAACGACGTCTACAGAATTGTTGCTTGGCCCTTGGCTCAAGATCCCCCCAAGTTCCTCGAACTCCCCACAGCCAACACAAGGTTAAGGGAGAGTACGGACACTCCGTGCACTGACGAAATCTGGCTGTGACAGAAGGGTGCATCTGGCATTTGCCGGGAGTCATTGTAAGGAGACGCCAGCCCACAGACTCACCGCGGACAAATTCATCGACGGTGTTGGTTCCATCTCCATGTTCCTCTTACACAGAGCTCGGGATACGTGGACATTCTAGATGGTCACGAAAATGGACAGCCTAGCACTTCACCTCCTGGGGATTTACTTAGAAAATGTCACCCGGGAAGCCTGGAAAGGATATTCGCTGGAGCACTGGTTCTAACGGGGAGATGTTGGAAACAACCTCTAAATGTCCTTGAGCAGGTGTGTGTGAGCACTTGCACGCACGTGTGTGCACCCCCGAGTGTACATGTGCCCGTGTGTGTGTGAACACATGAGGGCATGTGTGTGTGTGTGCGTGTGTGCGTGTGCACACGTGTGTTAGGACGTTAAACAGCAGGTTGAAACGTGGTGATATTGGACCACGTATTTGGGTCAGTTGGTCAGGAGCAGGTTGGCATCCAGCTCCTGGCTTCTGTGACCATAGGAAGGTCACTTTGTCTCTTGTGCCACCTCAGCTGTTAAATAAGACATTTTTCAAAGGGTTTCTGGGGATCCAAGAGGGGGACAGGGTGGGCACGTGCACCTGCTCTCCGGGGCACGTGGTCGGATTGCCCTCCTGTCCCCTCTGGAAGCGTATGTTTGGCCAACACACTGAGCTCAGCGAGGACTCATTCCTAAGCAGAAGCTGAAAGAGAACAAAAACCCTTGCTCTCCCGTCTGTGCCACGGGGACAGTGGCTGCTGCAGCGGCCCAGGCAGTGTCCCCGGGTGAGGACGCCGCCCAGCGAAGCACCAGCCGGTCCCTGTCGGCCGCGGCCAGGGAGCAAGAACGAGCCTCCGCTGTTCCAGCTGTTGAAGTCCGGGATCCCAGATAACACCTGCCCGTGTTACTCTGACTCTGTCATCTCAGCCTCAAGGCAAAAGCAAAAAACAAAACCCCAAACAGATATTAATTAAATCCCAGTAGGAGGGCTCTGTCGCCGATGGGAATCAGCAGGTCCAAAATCGGGTTTCCGTGTTCCGGGGTCGAACGAGTCCCCGCGCACAGAGCGACGGAGGAGATCGGGGTTTCTGGCTGGTGCAGAAACGGAGCTCGGAGAGGACCCGAGGCCGTGGGCACCCACCCCCGGTGCAGGATCGGAGCTGGGCGGAAATCGACCCGTCGCTTCTGTAGAACGAGAGAGACAGGCAGCGAGACACAGACAGACGGAAAAGAAAACACACCCTCTCTCTCTCTCTCTCTTTTTTGCATTTTTGCATTTAATTTTTTAACGTGATTGAGGTGTAATTGTTATGCATGTTTTTGAACAACAGGGAAAGTCCCCGTGCAGGCAGGTAGGAAGGCAGAGAAGGGTGAAGCCTGGAGACGTAGAAAAGTGGAGGGAAAGACAGTCATGGAGACGAGAGAAAGAGAACCAGAGACAGAGACACACACAGTACCTACGAGGGGAAATTTTGGTCTGCGTCCCCTGCCTTCTGGTGTCCTTTGCTCCTTTTGATTCCGCGGGGTCCACGTATATACTCACATTGCAGCAAATAATAATTACGGAAGTATCTCTCGAACTCCCCTCTTGGACCTTACTGCTACCCCTTCGACAAAGCTCCGCTTAATTACAACAGTTACTCTGTTGTGTGAAATAAATCTCCTTACACATCTTGGGCTAAATTAAAATTTAATCAAACATGGGCTTGCCACAGATTCAGCAAGCAAATGACAGCTGCTCCGTGAAAACCCAAACCCGATTAGATGCACCACCGAGAGAAGCCCTCCCGAGGAAAAAGCATAGACCTACTGAAATTCCAGTCCACAGTAATGACTTTATTTAAATATGAATAAACCCTTCTGTGCGGTGTTTTCCTGAGGACTGGCTGGTGCCTGGTGCCCGGGGGGGACTGGGGCGGGCAGGGGAGCCTTGGCTGCGGGCTCTGGCGGGTCCCAGTCCTTCGGTGGGGCCCACGGATGGACAGAGAAAATGGGAAAACGGAGCAGGAGCAACCAGACGACAAGGACAGACAAACACGGGGAGGGACAGGGGAGAGAAGGGGGGGTAGGAAGTGTTGTGGGAATAAAGAGTTACAGAGAACACGCAGGCGTAAATGAAGTCTAAGAAGAGAACGGCTGTGTGACAAAGGGAAGAAACGCACCAGGGTGGAGACGCCGAGGGACAAGCAAACAGAACAAGGCGGGGAGCTGTGAGTCAAGGGCCTGAAGGCAGCCAGAGAGAGATCGGCAGACGGAAATACCAACACAGGCAGCGAGAAAGACAGAACAAAGAGACAGACAGACAGACACATCTTGCAGCTACCCAAGTCAGGGGCTCTCCGCGCCCAACAAAGTGAACAGGCTCACAGGTGCCTCCAGGGCAGGGACGCGGTGTCGTCAGGGCACCTGTGACCATCCAGCCGAGGCTGACCGCGCTCCGGCCCATCACTGTGACATAATCACAAAGCCAGCACGCCAGGGAGAGCTTCCTTCAAAGTGCGCAGCACGGTAAGGTCACCTCTGGGTGTGACCTTCCAGGTGGCCACAGGTACCACGCGGAAGAAGATGCGTACCCCCCGGTGCAGGAGGCCCCGGAAAGGCAACCCCAAGGATTAGAAAGAGCGACGGAGGGTTTACAAGGTAGAGGCACCGTTCACGCTTGCATAATTTATTTATGGAAGGCCCACAACAACCTTAGGAGGAGACGCTCTTGGTGTATCCCACATTACAAGTGAGGGTATGAAGACAGACAGCTTGTCCAAGGTCAAGTGGTGAGATACTAGACCTGGGTCTCAAGTCCGGGAGATCATGCTCTTAAACACCACCCTACTTGGCTTATCAATATAATAACATGCTAGCGATGCCTAAAACCCATTCTATACCTCATCTTTGGAGTCGCTGCGGCAGGCACTTTGCACGTACCGTCTCGTTAATCTGCAGAGAGGGAGCCTTTCTCGACTCCTTGCTTCCCGCCATTATTTTTACGCATAACTCACGCTATCTTTTTGCCCACTTACAGCCATCTCAAAATTATTTATTCAGTTATTTGGTTACGATCTGTCTTATCCAAGTAAAATAAATCCGCAGCTCTCTGCTTTCCCATGAAGCCAGTCCGTGAGGGATTCACTGCTCCCAGAATTTCCCTAACCCCCGTGGGTAGAAAACCGGACAAAATATACGACATACCTGCGTTCAGATACTGCAACCGTGGGTAGCACAAGACCGTGCTCATTGAGAGAAAGGGACAGCACAATGTGAGTCTTGCAGTTGTCACAGCTGGGTGTCTGCAGGCATTTTCCAGGTAGCAGCCAGGGGAGGAAGAAACCATCCAGGAGTCAGGCTGACCCAAGGGACAGAGAGTAAAGGTGAAGGTAGTTAAGGCCGGAGAAAGGAAAGTGTCCGGAGAAAGATCGGCCCCCTTTCTTCTTGGGCTGTGTGCCGTCTGTGTGTGCACAGGTCGAAGTTCCCAAGGCCAAGAAAAGCATCACCAAAAGCCATAAATTGAACTGCTTCTCTGACTCACACATGACTAGGTACAGTCCACATTCCCACCAGCCAGATGGAGGGACCATATCATACTCTGCATTGGATACAGTTGTCAGATGGGTCCTCCCTTTAAAATTGGACTGAATTAGGGGTTCCTGGGTGGCTCAGTCGGTTAGGTGTCCAACCTTGGCTCAGGTCATGATCTCACGGTTCATGGGTTTGAGCCCCGAGTCCGGCTCTGTGCTAACAGCTTAGAGCCTGGAGCCTGCTTTGGATTCTGTGTCTCCCTCTCTCTCTGCCCCTCCCTCACTCAGGCTCTGTCTCTCTCTCTCTCTCTCTCTCTCAAAAAAAGAAATAGATACGCACTTTTAAAAATCTAAAATTTGACTAAATTAGCCCTAGAGCAGAGATTACTCTGCACCTGCCCTAATGAAGCTTAAAAACAAGTCTCAAAAGAATCAAATGATCTGCAAGGAACTTAACATCATGGAAGAAAAGAGTCCAATCCTGGTAAAAGAAATACAATGGATCTATGTCTCAAAAATGCAAAATTCACATTGTCCATTAGCCAATAAAAAATTACCAAGCATAATAAAAAGCATAAAAATATGACCCATAGCCAGAAGAGAAAATCAACCAATAGAAACAGATCCACGGATGATGGAGATAATTCACTTAGCAAACACGGACCTTAAAATCGTTACTATTAATGTCAACTATATGCTGTAGAATATAAAGGAAAGCATGGATATGACAAGGTGAGACATAAAAGGTATAATAAAAGACTCAAATGGAAATTCAAGAGATGGAAAATACAGTATTTGAATTGAAAAACGCACCAGATGGGATTAACAGCAGATTATACACTTCAAGGGAAAATAATATGAAGACATCGCAATAGAAAAATATTCAGAATGAATATTCCAATCTGCTGTTGTAGCTTGAAAGCAGCTGCTGTTAATACACAAACAAATAGGCGTGGGTTTGTTCCAATAAAACTTTATTTACAACACCAGGCAGCGGGCCAGATTTGGCCTGACGTCATGGTTTGCCAACCCCCGCTCTCGATGATCGCCCTACCAAGCTCATCAACACCGCTTCTCCTCAAAGCGCTCCCGTCTCAGTCAGTTGCAGCTCGGTCCTTTCTGTTTTTCTAGATAAAAATCTCGGCATCCTCATTCTCTCATACGCAATATGAAAGTCAAAATCAAACCTTCTCAGATCTTCCTTCCGGACTACGGCCACTTTGTACCGATGCCCCCTGGAGAACTCGAGCTTCGGCTGAAGCTGCCATTAGCTCTTGGCTCAATGACTGCCATACTCCCCCAAGTAGCCCTGATTTCTGGTCTAATTCCTCATCAGTCTTTGCAGCGGTCACAACAAACCTGCTGAAATGTCTAAGGGAACTTGCTTTTCTCAACACCCATCTCACTTATCCACAATGTGTGATTCTGGATGAAGCCTTTATAAAAAGGGCTCTAGGGTGACCCACAGTGTCCAATGCCGTCTTACTCATTCACCACATCTCCCTCTTGCCCCCTTATCCTACCTGGCCTTGCATGTCTAGTTAGCGTGTTAATGTTTTCCATTTACTCATTCAACACCTGTCTCCTGGGCACCCAACTCTGTGTATGATCACGTGCTTACTTAGATGGTTCTATAGCGAAGGACCTTTCCCACACACTCTGCATCGAAGATCCTGATATATCTTTCCAGGGGAGGTTAAATTAGCCTTGTTCCTCAATGCCCACTGACCAACCTGAAATGCAGCTGTCACTGCAAAGATGGGAGGGTGGTGAAGAGGACAGGAAAAGGGGAAAAGCCAGAAGAAAAAAGGAATGGAATGAGGGAGAAAGGACACAGGCTGAACATATGCTCCTTGGAAGACAGCACCCATTTGGAAAGCCATATGACTGACCTTGGCTATCTCTGCCCCTCCTCCCACTGCTCTTTCTTTGACAACTATTTGCTGAACGCCCCCCTAGATGTCAAGTGGTCTTCTAGGTCATGAGGATGGATGATGGTGACAAATATGAGCTGCCATCTTGGAACTAAGAAACATTCCTATGAGGACCGAGAGACAAGTCAGCAGACAAACACGTGTCACAAGGCAACTGGGGGGCGTGCCAAGTGCTATGAAGGTGTGACGGGGCAGACGGGGAGCCCAGCGCGGAGGGCGTCACCTCATCCTGACAAGAGATGGTGCACTTGGCTCGGGTGTTGGCAGTGTAGATGGAAGGCAGTGGTTGGATTCTGGATCTGCTCTGGAGAGCAGAGGCACTGTGACTTCCTCATGGACCGGACGCATGTGGTTGTTAGCAATGTAGAAGCATCATGGATGCCTCTTAGATTAGTATTCCAAGCAGCCGGGAGGACGGCAGTGCTGTCTGTGGAGTCAGGGAAGATTCCGTCTGCCGACACGAAGAACGCAGCTGGGAAAACCTCCTGATCCCAGCAATTACCGAAAGCTTGGCTTAGTGGCCCCTTTGCAAATCAGATTTCCAAAGCCAAATGTTGCTGGAAGAGGTGATTAGCAGGAATTTCACTCTAGAAGGAACTTGTTTGCACAGTCACAAGTGATGCCCTTTGAACTGGAGCTCATATCAGAATCCCTGTGTAATCCAGGGACCGGGAACCAAACACTTAATCAATTGGCAAAGGAAGAAGGAGGAGCCTTCTTCCAACAACTGCCTCCGTCCAAGTGACTGTCTGACAGATGATTAATTACCTGAGAGGCACTTGCTGGTCTGATGCTACTGAAGGTCTGTGTGCCCACGCTGGGATGGTGACATCCAGCAGCCGCGCCACTAAAATCGGTGGCGGCCACTTAATGGAGGCCACGGTCATCTTCACAGGTGGCTCTCCACGTAGTTGTTCCTTATCCCAGGAGAGAGCTGGGACTCGGGAGATGTGGGGTTTTAGTCAGCACAGCCCCTACCTGGCCAGGTTTCATAAACGAATTTTCTCTCGGAGTCTGGAGAACAGGGGAAAAAAATGAGCTGGCTAAAATCGCCTCTGCGATGCCTCAGTTTCCCTCGGAGGCTGAGTTCGATGGAATGATCTCCAGGGTTGCCATCCAAATCAGGTATCATCTGTGAACTCTCTGTGTTACTGAAACACATCTGATTGGCAGATGGGGGGACACGGAAGCTCAGAGATGTCTGGGGTCTTGCCCCCAGTCACACAGTCACACATTCCTGGAGTCATCACCAGAGCAATTGTCCCCCTGTCTGGCTTGGAAGGCCCTAGGGCAGCAATCAGTCCCTCGAGGTCCCCGGGGAGATCACCAGAGGCAGCAGAAATGGAAGATAAGTGGCGCCAGAGAGGCCTGGTGCCCGTCACCCTCTGCCTCCCGGAGTCTTAGAAAGACTTAGACAAGCCTTGAGCTTGGTGAGGCGGTTTGTTTGGCTTTTATGGAATAATTTTAATAAATGTCCTTATGGGTTTTTTTTTTTAAATTTAAACATGTCTTCGGAAAATGACATAAAAGAAGGAAAAACGAAAGAAAAAAACCTCAAAGAACAGCAAAAAATGCCATAATAGTCAACCATTTCCTAGGCTTCCTAAAGAAACTCACACGTACATTATCACTGTCTAGAGATATGTCCCCTCCGACCGCTGTATCTATATCTGTCTTATTTCCACATGGACAGTTAAGTTCATGTTGTTACCGTCTCCCCAGCAGCTTGGAGGCCAATGGACCATCCTTCAGCATTCCTCCAAGGCATATTGTGCAACCCTTCCAGGATCTAGAGAGCTTGGCTAAGGGGTCAAAAATGTAAACTATTTTGGGGTGCCTGGGTGGCTCGGGTCAGTAGAGCATCTGACTTCAGTTTGGGTCATGATCTCATGGTTGATGAGTTTGAGCCCCGCGTCTGGCACACTGCTGTCAATGCAGAGCCCTCTTGGGAGCCTCTGTCCCCTCTCTTTCTCTCTCTGTCCCTCCCCCACGCGCGCTCTCTCTCTTTCTCTCTCTCAAAAAAAAAAAATAAACGTTAAAAAAAATTTTTTTAATGTAAACTGATTTATTTAGGGGCCGCTCTCCTTCTACAGCACTTGTTATTAAAAATATGTCTTCAGTCCATGCTTTTCCTCGGGGGATGGTGGGTGGGGTTATAGAAGAAGAAAAAATAGCAGTTGTCAAAGAAACTCGGGCCTGAGCTCACGTCTTCCTTGGGATATTCCAGTAGACCTCAGCTGGCCTCACCTGTGCTAAACCACAGGGACAGACAAGGACCACCCTCCAGCCAGGAAGCCACACTGGAAGGGCTCAGGAGCCTGTCAGTCATTCCCTTGCTCCACATGCTGTCTGCTGCACACACTTTGGGAATCTGTGTATCGTACGAGTGCACGAACAGAAGAGAGAGTGAGTGACATGTGCAACGGGAAATCCAACAAAAGAAACCTCCCGAGGATGATGTCATCGGGCACCTGGATCTGAAGACAAACTTGACTTTGCTTTAAATCAGTTACAGGGGCACTGGGGTGGCTCCGTGGTTAAGCGTCCGACTCTTGGTTTCGGCTCAGGCCATGATCTCGCAGTTTGTGGGTTCGAGCCCTGCATCGGGATCTGCGCTGACAGTGGGGAGCCTGCTGGGGATTCTCTCTCCCTCCCTCTCTCTCTGCCCCTCCCCACTCAGCTGTCTCTGTCTCTCTCAAGATAAATAAATAAACTTAAAAGAAAGGATTTGAGATAACAATTAAAAATTAGAAAACAAAATTCATCTTAAAAATTTAGGGCCGTCATGAAAACGTGGAGCAGTGAGAAATCCTGGACTGTGACTGTCCCCTGGAGACAGGGGAGCCAAATGGCGTCCCCTGTAGGTGGGAATGAGCCCCAGTCAAGGGCCTCCCTCACTCACTTTTCTCCTACCTCCATGACCTTCACTCACCCCCATCCAAACCCAGTTCCTGGAGAAATTTGACTTTAAGCCCCTCGCCCTGTGGTGTCCATAGCACCATTGTAGGCATGGGGCGGGGGGGGGGGGGGCGGTTATAAACATGTGATATGATGGGGTCCTGTCCCCAGGAGGCTTATGATTAGGAAGACTGCAAGAACACCCAACCTGCTGCGTTGCCCTGGCCCTTCGCATCTGGGAAACGCGTCTCCATGGCATAGACAGCCTCTGTGACTCATAAGCACCCTGGACAGCAGCCTGTCACTGCCCCTGTGGAGGACTGGGCAGACCCAGACCCATCACAGGCAATGCTCAGAGCACCTGTCCCCTCCCCTCCTAGCCGGTCAGAGGGTCAGCAAGGTCAGGGCCAGCCCGACATGTGGAGGGGAATAGGGGCCACCTTGCCATAGTTTTCTTTGGCTTCCCTCAGATGGAGACTCAGAGCAGCCCCAGGGGGACCCACAGGGTGCTCAGGGGAACGGACTCCCACCCTAGACACTAGGGCATCCTGTTTCTTGCTGCCCACAGATTCTAGTGCTGGTTTCTTCCTCCTCTGTGAGCTCCCTGGCAGGGAGGGTAGGACTGCATGATCGTCACCAGCCACGGTGACATCTTCCAGGGTCAAACGTGGTCCTGGGAAAGGTGGAGAGGTGGCAGACCTCCCCCCCCCGAGGCCACAGCACCTCTTCCCTGGGTCTGCTCCAAAGTCTGGCTCCTGGTCTCAGAAGAGAACCAGCAGCTTCTCCAGCTGGGTCTCAATAAATAAATGAAGGTAAGGGTAGCTCCACCCAAGGGTGTCAGTGGTTTCGCTTGGTCTTTGACTGTGGGACGGAATACTCCCTCCTCCATGAAAGAACCTTCCCCCAAAAGCAGGAGAAAACTCCCCCTTGGATGGAAGGTCCCTGCTGCCTTCACCGATGCCAAGAACTGAGTCTCCCTCGCCCGTCCTGGCTCCCACCGTGGAGTCCAGCACACGGGCCCTCCATCAGGTGTGTGGAAGGAAGGACTGGCCACCTGTCCCCCAAATCTGAACGGCACTCCCCAGTTCACCAAGCATTTCAGGACTTCTGGTCCAACACAGCGGCTGACCACTTGGTTTATCTCATTTCTCCCCCCGGGACCTCATTAAACTGAGACTAAAGGAATAAAAAGTGGGAAGCCCTCAACAAAAAGGGGCCTTCGGTGATCAAAGATCAGACCCATCCTTTCTGGAACCGTGGTGACTGGTGAAGTTAGGGGGGTGCTTAATGGAGGATGTGAAGAATGGATTAGCATTGGAGTGAGGCGTCAGCTTCTGCAAATGTGACAAATTTAAGCACAAAAATATATATGTAAAACTAATAAATATCTAAGCAGAGGAAAGTGGGAAGGAGTCCAAGGGCACCGTTCACGCATCTGTCAAAGAAGGGAGTCAGTTAAGGCCAGCACTGTCTTCAGTGACAGAAAATTCTTTATCTGTGCTAATAAGGTCACCACCAGCTACACGTGGCTGTCTGGCACTTGAAATGCGGCTAGTGCAACCGAGGAACTGAATCTTAATGGTATTTAATGTCAGTTAATTTTACTTTAAATAACCACATGTGGCCAATGGCCGCCATATTGGACAGCTCAGACGCTGTCCTGTGTCAGAGAGGTATGTGCGGACCCACGTTCACAGCAGCGTTATTCACAACCGCTAAGGTAAGGAAACAGCCTAAACAGTCAATGGATGAGCCGACAAATAAAATGTGATATATAGGAATAGATATACGAACACTAGTCATCTTTTAAAAAGAAGGAAACCCGGCCATTCGGAACAACATGGATGAATCTGGAGGACATTATGCGACGTGAAATAAGCCAGACCCAGAAAGACAAACACTGATCTCATTTTTGCGTGGAATCTACAAGAGCTGAATGCATAGAAACACACAGTGATGTTTGCCAGAGGGTGGGGGGTGCAGGAAACGGGGAGATGTTGGTCAAGGGCACAAAGTCTCAGTTATGAATAAGATGGGTGAATGCTGGGGATCTAGTGGACAGGACGCACTTCAGTTAGCGATACTGTGTTGTATACTTGAAAGTTGCTAAGAGGGTAGATCCTCAGTGGTCTCGCCACACGCACGCACACGTACACAGAAAATGGTGACTACGTGAGGTCACTGGTACGAACTAGCTTGATTGTGGTAATCGTTCCACGATGTATGTGTACATCAGAACATCACCCTGTATACCATCAATGCACACAATTTTTGTCACTTATGCCCCAATAATCTGAAAACATAAATAAATAAAATAAGTAAATAAATAAATACAAACATATAAATAAATGAAACAGTATAATAATAGACATAAGGTGGAGCTCCAGTCATTGACTCGTTTCGCCTGGAACTTTCCACCGGACCACAGCGAGGTGTTTCAACGATCAGCGTATCTTGTAGTGATTGGTTTTTGAAGCTCAGACATTTCACATTGGTTCACTGCCTTCTGTTAAATCTAAGCAAAACGGGAAACTTAGCACTTGAGAAAGTAGCGGCGCACAGAGGATGACGTCATTGTTAGAAAGCACGAGGTCGTCTGCCGTCCACTCGTCCGGCCATCTCTGTGCAGGGTCGTGGACTTAGATGTGGAGTGACGCGTCTAGAATGTCAGCGAAGGCCCTGCCGGGGCTGCCGGGATTCTGAGGTTTCCTGGAGCCCTTTGGAATGTTTACAGCGAGCATGCGTCCTTTTCCGTGACAACCGTGGAGCAGGGCCTCCACCCAGCGGCAGGGCGGGGGGTGGGGCTGGCGGAGGGAGGCCACACCTTTCCGGGCTGACAGGTGCCCGAGGCAGGTGCCCCACGGCAGGTGCCGCGCTGAGGGCGGGGTGGGGGCGCCTTCCTGGCTCACACTTGGCCCCCGGGGGGCGGGGGAGGGGCAAGGGCTTGAGGAGGCAGGTAGGTAGGTAGGTGGGAAGAAGACTGCGCAGGGGCAGGTGTGCAGGGACCTTCCAGGGGGAGGGGAGCGCGGGGCAGGTGTGGCCACAAGCTGGTCTGCGCGCGCCATCTAGTGGGCGCCCCGGGGACGGTCCGTTTGGGCAAGAGCCGCAGGAGCCAATCAGAATCGCCGTCTTGCCGGTTGTGAAACTAAGGCCCTTTGGGGAGAGGTGTGCAGGGCGCCGCGCTAAGCTATGCAAAAAAAAAAAAAAAAAAAAAGGAGGGGGGAGTGCATTGCAACGTTTCCTGCGCGTTTCCCTCTGGGGTGCGCGGGGAGGGCAGGGGCCTAAGGATTCTTTACAGCCGCCATCTAATCCAACCGGTCAGTGACCCTGGCCCCCTGGTTACAGAGTACTCTCAAAGTCACCACCACTCTTAAGGGTCCCCCCTTTAATCACACTGGTATGCTGAAGAGAAGCGGCGGTTGACGTTCACTGGGCCCATGTCATGGGACAAACAGTGGGCATATATTGCTGTCGCATTTCACCCACAAGGGGACCCAGAATTACATCATTGCAGAGAAAGATCTAGGTTCCCCTGGGCATAGGAAGGCATCTTATGTCTCTGGGTTTCAAATGGGTGCGGAGCTGGTGGAAAGAAAGGGTCTTAACCAGCGCCCCCCAACTGTGGAAAGGGGTGGTCCCTCTATGGTCAGCTTGGAGGCGGCGCCTTGGAGGCCGGGCGCAGGAAATAACTTAGTTCACCTGGTAAGAGGAAAGGTGGTTTTTCTTCTCAAAAGGAACAATATATTCTCAGAATACAGCCTCCTGATGATTTTGCCATCTTGAAGGGTGTGTGTACAACGGAGGCAAATAAAACCCTTTATGTAATAACACTCAATTTTGTCATTTGGGACTCATCACCCAACAAAACAAAACAATCCCCGAACAGAAGAAGCCTTTGATGGATGTGCCTCTCGACGGATGTTTTCGCGAGACGGGTCATAAATATTAATGGTATTGACAGAGCCTTAAAAATGTGCCCTGTCACATTCCGTCTGCAACAGAAACACTCGGGATTCTCTCGTTTTGTTTCTCTGAGTGACAGCCACTTGTTTCTTTCACGGACTTGTTTAGTTGGGTCTGTGCTTCCTTTTCATCTTCAGAAATTACCCATCAGTAAAGGTTTTCCTGAGTTGACTCGGGTCAACTGAGCTAAACATCTTAATGGGTTTTCCCTTCACCTTTTCTACCTTCCCTATTAGAGTGTGCATCCTACCATCGATCCTTTTATCCCCGGATTTTTATTGTGTGCCGGGAAATGGCGTAACCTCAGAACGTTAAGCGAACATTGTGGAACCGGGTTTGCTGGCCGTGTTCACCAGCATCCATGTGCTGGGTTGTTGGCAGTGGGTGGTTGAATGGCCCTGGACGTGTTGGGCGGCTGTCCACTGTGTGGGATATATGATATATACATTCCTATATATATATATATATTTCCTATCACCCAGCAAAGATGGTTATCGCTGGTCATCCACACCGTGTGTTGACTGGGTGATCTGGGGCCAAGGAGGAAAGAAACTGGCAAGCGTCAATATAGCAGGCTGAAGTCCTAAAATAAGTTTGTGGATGAAAAACCACAGGACAATGGTTTGCAGAATGACCCCACCTACAGGCGGTGCTCTACTCGGGACTCCTTGAGTGCTGTCTGGGTTTTCTCGCATCTTTGGGGGAGGCCAGTGTTGTGTTGTGGTGCGCCCACAGAAATGTGCATTTCTGGCACATTTAGGGGCTCATGTTTATTTAGGGAGCAATCTGACAGGGGTGCTGGGGTTGCAGAGCGTTTTAATTACCCGCTGCTGGAGCCGGCAAGGCCGATGTGTGTTACGCGCCTCTCTTGTTCGCGTGAAAATTGGCTCGGAAATAATGGCTGGCGATCGCAGCGCTGTGATGCAGTGCGACCAAAGCAGGTAGTCTCTCTTTTTAGCGTATGCAGTTTTTAATCAGCACTTTGGCTGTCTCCAAATCCCCTAACCTGCTGAAAGGTGGCCTTTCTGGGACATCCGTCCTCCTGCTCTCAGACTTAAGTAGCTTCTATACGCTTATTTTGTCGTATTTTTTTTACATGTAAGCTTTTTATTTTGGAGTGAGTTTAGGCTTGTGGGAAGTTGTAAAAATAGGACCAAGGAGCCCGTGTATGCTCCCCACAACGGTGACGTCTGACGTGGCAGACGTACAATGTCAAGATCAAGAAATGAATATTAATACGTAACCCTTAACTCGACCGTACACCTTATTCGACTTCAGCCTTTTTTTTTTTTGCCCGAGTTCATGTGCGTGCCGCTGTCTACGATTTAACCCCGTATTCGGATTCGTGGAACCAGTGGTAAATTAGATGCAGAATTCTGCCGTGGGTAGCGAAGAGCTGGCTGGTACACCCAGTGCCCACACTGCCCCCCTCTGCCCATTTCCCCGCTGACCACGCATCTGACCATCTCTGCTGCTCTGTCATGTCAAGCATGGAAATTAAGTGAAGTCTTAGAGGATGTAACACTTTCCGGTCAGTATTTGTTTTGCACTAAGCACTTGGTCTTTCGTGCCCTTTCAGGCAGTTCTGCACATCGAAGCTGTTCCTTTGCGCGCCTGAGGGGTACTCCGTGTTTCGGCCATACCAGCGCCCGCCCAAGCGTCCACCTGCTGAAACAGATCCAACTTCGCGTCCTCACCGGCGTTTGGTGGCATCCCTCGTTTTGGCTTCAGCCATCCTAACAGGTGTACTGCTCTCTGTCCCGTGGTCTGGGCTTGCATGTCCCGAGCGGCTCGCGATGCCGAGCACGTGTTCATGTGCTTCTCACCTGTGCGTCCTCCGTGGGGAAATATCCGTGTTCGCCCACGTTCCTATAGGATGTACTGTTGTTGTTGTTTTCCGTTGGGTGTTGCAAGTCCTTCAGGGTTAAGTCCTCTTGACCCAGAATGTTCCGCTGTGCTGATTTTTTTTTTCTTTTTTTGTCTCTCTTTGCCTCACAGGTCAACTGTTTTTTTTTAACGTTTATTTATTTTTGAGACAGAGAGAGAGCATGAACAGGGGAGGGTCAGAGAAATAGGGAGACCCAGAATCTGAAACAGGCTCCAGGCTCTGAGCTGTCAGCACAGAGCCCGACGTGGGGCTCGAACCCACAGACTGTGAGATCATGACCTGAGCCGAAGTCGGACGCTCAACCGACTGAGCCACCCAGGCGCCCCTCACAGGTCAACTTTTGGAGAGGCCTCTCCTGGTGACCCTGCCTCGGTTAGCTCTCTCCTTTCTATTCTCATTAACTTCTAAGTGTTTGGTTGGTTGGTTTGTGTTTTGTGTTTGTGTTTTGTGTCTTCCCTTCTGCACTGTTATCGTATTTGTGTGAGATACTGTTGGGTTCATTTGTTCGTTTTACGCTTAGGGGTGTGATTTTTTTTTTAGTCCTTATCTTTGTTGACATTTCTCCTGCATCCACAAGTGAAGACCATTCGAGATGCAGAAGACGTGTTACTCCTCTGCCCACGTGCCCTCCTCTCAGGCCCCCCTGCTTCAGGTAAACAACCTTGGCGTCAGCTGCCTTAGATTCCTGGGTATCATCTTCCTATACAGATGAGCAGACAAAGGTGTGTTTTTGTATTTTCCCTTCTGTCTGATACAAAAGGTAGAATGTGTACTTAGCAGTATCTTCTGGAAGCCACAGTTCCTAGACATTCTCTTCTTTCCTGTTTCCAGCGGCAAGCGGCCCCACTGTGTGATGCCCGGCAGTTTATCCACGTTCCTGAGCTTGGACAGCATGGTCACCAGCCCCCAGGACGTCCCAGTGGCTCTTTGGCAGTCCCCTCCCATGATCAATGGCAGAAGAGAAAAATCAGGTGATAAAAACCACAGTTCCATCCTGAGCCCTCTCTTCCTTGGCTGCTGTCTCTGGGATCACTCGCTCTGTGGAAAGCCGGCTACCATGTTGTGAAGACACGCAGGTCTGACGGGAACCCGTGTGGTAGAGAACCGAGTCCCCGGCCAGCAGACAGCAAGGAACCGAGGCCTGTCAATGACCAATGAGTGAGCTTGGAGGGACCTTCCATTCCTGGTCGAGCTTGACGCGACCGCGCCCCCATCTGACAGCTTGACCACAACGTCGTGAGAGACCCTGAACCAGAGACATCCAGCGAAGCCACCGTGGGTACATGCTTGACCCACACAAGCTGTGAGACAATAATTACTGGCTGTTTCGGGTGGCTAAGTGGTGGTATCGCTTGTTCCACGGCAACAGATGCTCAAGGTGGGGGTCTACATCATTTTCAATAATTTGCAAGGGTGCTGGATAGCACTGTGCACTTGTGTCCTTCATATCGTTCGGACATTTTCCCCACGATCTAGACCTGAAGAGGACAGGAATGCAGCACGTCAAGTACACGTACACACATGTTAAAAACAAACAAACACGTCACACGATTCGAGATCTTGGTTCTTGTCATTGTTCATGGCAGAAAACCCAATGTTCATTTCATAATAGAAACTATAAATCCCAATGCAGACCAGGAGGAATAAACCCAATGAATTTTTCAATGTAGGCAGCGACGTGCATTAGCGTGCACTGGCTTTCAAGTGAGATAATAAGATGTGCGGCATTCGAAACAATAAAGCCACTTATTAGGTTTTGTAACAAGAAGCATCGTGGGACTCAAGCAGGGAAGAAATGCACGGAATAAAGACGCGGGATAGGAGGACAAAATATTAATAGCGGTTCTTTATAATTTATGCTTCCCGATTTTTCACCAACGAACCTTATATATTTGTTTAATTATTATTTTTGTTTGTTTTGAGTGTACTGCAGATTCACACGCAGCTGGAAGAAATAAAGCAGAGGCACCTTAAGCCCCATTCATCGAGCTCCTGCCAAGGGTACCATCTTGCATAAATATAGCACAATGTCACAACCAGGAAGTAGACATCTATACAACCTACTGACAGTATTCAAATTTGGGTAGTTTTACGTACATCCGTCTGTGTCTTTGTCTATTTAGGTCCATGTAATTTTTTTCACCCGTGAAAATGTGTCTAATCACCACCACAAGCAAGAGTAGCTTCCTCACCACATCATGTCCACCTTAATTCCAGAGCCCATCCTTCCAAATGTCCCTGTGCCCCTGCCAGTCCCTAGGTCCTGGCCACCACAAATCTGTCCTCCTTCCCTATAATTTTCTCCCTTCAAGATTGTTATATTAAGGGGTTCATATAGGATGAAAAATTTGGGGATCCCGTTTGGGATTTGGGATGTGCCAAATGTAACCACTCCCCCACTGAAGATATTTGAGTTGTTTCCAATTGTTGCCTACTACAAATAAAACTGCTATGAGGATTCATACGCAGGTCTGTGTGTGTGTGTGTGCACGCGCATGCATACGTTTTCATTTACCTGGAATAAATGACCAAGAGTGCCATGCTGAGTTACTTGGCACCTTGTACTGCTTTTTAAATTTCACACTAAAAAGAAAAAAAAAAATCCCAAAGGTGAAGCAGGCATAAAAGTGAGATTTTATTCCAACAGCTAATTTCATCTTTATTTTTTTTAACTTTTTTTTTTTTTGAGAGAGGGAGTACGTGTGTGCACATGTGAGGGAGGGGCAGAGAGAGAGAGAGAGAGAGAATCCCAAGCAGGCTCCCCCATGCTGTCAGCACAGAGCCCGACATAGGGCTCGATCCCTCAAGCCGTGAGATCATGACCTGAGCCAAAATCAAGAGTCGGACGCTTAACCACCTGAGCCACCCAGACACTCCCTAATTTCATCTTTAAAGGAAATGGTCCAGAGGATTCATAGGGAAAAAATGGTATTTTCCCAAACCAACCAACACCATCAATAGAGGAAACTTTTCTCAACTCATGAAAAGGCCATTCAACAAAAGTCCACAGGGGAGAATGCTTTTCACGGACCCGGCACTTTCCCATTCAGCGCCATGTCACGGCTTTCAGTTGTCTTCTCTGCTGTCACTAAGGCTCCCAGGAAAACGGAGGGAATAGAGACCACCATTGTTAACAGGGTGTAGACATTCCTCTCGCAGTTTCGGTGGTATACTTAGCTTCAATGGTCTCTGTTCAAAATGGAAGACGTGGCCACCTTGGCGATAAATGTGCTTTCATTGCAAATGTTTAATTATAAGCTGTCTCCATTTCAATTTAAAATAACTTCACTTCTTAAGAAAGAACTGTTACCAAGAAAACAGAGCGGAAAAATATCCACAGCAGTGATCGTCACTCAGCTCGCTGAAACTCTCTCAAAGCAGAGAACCCCCCCCCGCCCCCCTGGCACCAAATACAGAAGGTTGATGGCCACGGGGGCTCATACATGTCCCCTTACAGACCCGGACATTACCAACCAGCCCTGTGTCCCCACCAGCTGGACGACGGTGGGCTTCTCCTGAACCACAGACACCGTCCTCCAATGCATACCTGGGTCTCCTGCTACCAAGAGGGAAGAGGGAAACCAGCAGAAGCCCCTTCTCTCCCTTGAAGAAGAAGAATCGAAGCACCTGGGGGGGGGCATCACCCAAGGCAGACATGGCTCCCCAAAATGCTGCTCAGACCCCGGTTCCCTGCGTGAGCTCTCAGCCAGAAGGGTCCCCTGCGGCAAGAGTCACAATCTTAAGTGAAAATCTGCATGAGTCCCAGGAGAAGGGAAGCCACACTCCTCACGTTGCCTTTAGCCAGGGGGAGGCAAACTGCAAAACTCAAAGTAACCAAACGTAGGGGGTACCTACCCCTCCACAGGGCCACCCTCACTTCTGACACCAACTGTCCATTCAGGGGGGTTCCCTGAGTCAAGTTCGAGCAAAGGATTCACAGAATTCAAGATGCTCTTCTCCTCTTGGTTGTGGCTTATTGAAGGGAGGGGGTACAGATTGAAATTAAGCAAAGGAGGGACGCATTGGACAGAGTCTGGGAGGCTTCCAGACCGGCCCCAGCTGGAAATCTGTTGTGTGCAGTCTGTATATTGGAATATTCTTCTCTGTTACAAAGAAATGTGCTCTCACGTTTATCTCAAAACTCTCTTTCCCCTCATTTTTGATACAAATGTGGCCAATGAAAGCATTTAGTCAATACTTACTGGCCACCTTCTCAGACACCATTGCAAGCGCTTCGCACAGATAAAACGATTTCAACCCCACAATGCCCCCACTGGGTGAATGACAATGACCCCCCAAAGTCATGGCCATACCTAATTCCAATAACCTGTAAATGTGACCTTCTTTGGAAGTGGGGTCTCTACAATATGATCAGATTAAGGATCTCGAGATGAGGAGATCACCCTAGACTATCTGGGTGGGCCCTGTGGTGGGTTGAATGGTGGTTTTTCCAAAAGATACGTCTATCTGGAACCTATCCATGTGAGTTTGTTTGGAAGGCTTCTTTGCAGAGGTCACTGAGTGAGTGATCTTGAGATGCGCTCATCCTGGATTAGCCAGGGTGACCCTCAATCCCCACAGCATGTGTCCTCGTAAGAAAAGGACAAGACACAGAGAAGAGGCCGAGTCCATATGGGGAATGGTAGCCACTCCTCTACAGCCAGGGAATGGCAGGAGCCACCAAAAACTGGAAAAGGCAAGGAAAGATTCCTGTCGTTGGGGCTGGTTTCTACCTTCCTGTCGGTGGGACTGGTTTCTTCTGAGGCCCGTGTCTTCCCATGTCTTCCCTCTTTTATTAAAGACGCCAGCCATGTTGGGTTAGGGCCCATCCACCTGACCTCATGGTACCTTAATTACTCCTGTAAAGTCCCGTCTCCAAATACAGACACATCGTCAGGTCCTGGGGGTCAGGACTCCAGCAGGAATTTGAGAGGACACAAGTCAGCCCGTGACCGTGTTTAGCTTTGCAATTATTTAAGCCTTTTGGGAGACCTCACATGCTCTTGAAGGCAACGGCTTTTCCCTCCACTTTGTACTTTTTCTTCTTTCTGTTAACTGGAAAATAACAATCCGCTGTAACGAGTCACCCAGAGTCCAAGTACACAGAATCCCTCACCGCTATTTTTGTGTTTTTTTGTTTTTTTTTTGCAAACGATTAAATCTTACTTTCTTCCAGTTTATAGCACAATCTCAGTGACAGCCGATCCATCAGTGTATCTGCTGATGTTTAACTACAGCATTTTGCATTCATGATTCCCTACTTATCTCATTCTTTTAAAAAGAGGAATAACTTAATTCTGCCTCCTGACAGCAGGGAAATTAAATGGTGAGCCATAAAGAGGAGTGTTTCTCTGCAAAACGAAAACACCAACTGCGGATCTATAAAACCCAGCCAGAAGTATGTCACCTCACAATGAGATACACAAAGACAAGCTTCTGGGAAATCCTCTCCTCTCAGAAAGTAAAGAAACTTTCAAACCTCACACACAACTTGCCAACCGGCGCCTCCAATTTGGGGAGCAGTTTGGCAACAGCGAACGTGAAAGACACATCTACCCAGGCACGCAGGGGGTCTCCTGCCACGTATACACTCCAGGTGCTTGGCATCACGTTTTTGACTGTAACCCATAATGTTAAATACAGTGTGCACAGTAAGTCAGTCAGAAAAAGACAGATATCATATGTGTTCACTCCGAGGTGGGATTTGAGAAACCTCACAGAAGATCACAGGAGAAGAGAAGGGAAGGGAGACTGTTTCCAACAGAGAGGGAGGCAAATCATAAGAGATTCTTAAATACAGAGAACAAACTGAGGGTTCCTGGAGGGGAAGTGGGCAGGGAATGGGCACGGAGGAGGGCGCTCGTTGGGATGAACACTGGGTGTTGTATGTTGGTGATGAATTACGGGAATCTATTCCTGAAACCGAGACTACACTGTATATATACGCTGGGTTAGCTAACGTGACAATAAATTATTAAAAAAAATATTTTGCACGGCATCTCAGAACACATACGTGTACATGGACAGGCATGTGTACACATACATATACACACATCTTTGCATGCTTGCTGATGGACAATGTTGGGGAGGAAGAATTTCCTCTGCCTTTCGAGGTCCTTCTCGATGGGCTAAGAGTCAAATGCATAGGAGACAGATAAACAGGAGAAAATCAAATTTAGTGTCATCCACGGGAAGTCAGACAGGACACTCCAAAGAGCCAACGTGAGGCTTATAAGAGCTAAGGAGAGCCCTAGGGTCTGAGGATACAAAGGGAAGGAAGACCTTCAGCGGGAAGACAGAAGAGATATTTGGAAAACAAAGCTTGCCTTACTATGCAGATCAGTTTCTTGTAAAGAGCAGTCTTTCTTAACAGCTCTCTTCCGGGCGCAGGCCGGCAGCGAAACGGGAGGTGCACGTGAGCTTTTTCCTCAATCTGCTGAGTTTGGATTGCTTTGAACTCAAAATAACTTTTACACCAAAGCAGCCCATCTTGGGGCTGCCTGCTCTTGTCCCCTACAACGATATTAATTTACAGTGTTGTCCCAGGACTGGACTAACGCCTTCTCACTGCCGAAGCGCAGCCCACAGAGAGCTGGCCTGCGGGGACATCCCGGGGGTGGGGGGGGGGGCGCGGGGAGACCACACTGATGCGTTACTTCAGTGACACCACGTTGCCTGGACAGAACAGGTAAAAGTGCCCAGTCAGTGGAGGTCTCGGAAAGACACACGTGCCCCGGAGGACAGGAAGACACTTTAGTGGGCACAGGCGACAGGACAGCCTCTCGGAAGGGCAAGGCAGATGATGAAGGGGGCCACCTCCCTCTCTGTCGCTGAGCGTCCGGGTCCAATCCTCAGGGCTGCGACGCAGAGCACGAGGAAAGGAGTTGCCGCGAGGAAGTTTCTCGGTCCAAGGACGGGATCCCTCAGGGGGCCCTGCGTTCTCCCTCCGGGTCTTCCTCCCGCACCGCCGCTTGGGACCCCACGAGATGATCCACCCCGCGCGTTCTCCTCCCGGCTCCCGGCGCTCACCACCCAACCTGGGGGCGCATCGGGGCCTGGGCGGTGGGACCCGGCCCTCGGGACCGAAAGGCGCCCAGCGGAGAGGGGGCAGTCCTGGAAAGAAAAGGGGCTGGAGGTGAGCGGTGGGTGTTGTCTTGAGGCTGTGGGGGACCCGGAGCGGCAGGTGGGGTGGGCCTGGACTGGGGGCGGGGCCAGGGAGGAGCGCAGGTGCGCTAGGTGGGGCGGGGCGGGGCCGGAGAGGAGCTTAGGGTGAACCTGAGGGGAGCGCGCCGGGAGCGGAGCTCAGGTGGGCTGGGCGGGCCTGGGGTGGGGGCGGGGCCAGGGGCGGAACGGGGGTGGGCGGGGCTGGGGGCGGGGCTCAGGTGGGCTGGGTCCATCGGGACCCCAGCCCGGGGCTGGCGCGCCGGGATCCCAAGCTCCGTGACTGAGTTGTTGGGGGTAGGGCCAGCCGAGCGCCAGCCGGGGTGGATCGGGGAGGACCGGCCGGGGCAGGGCGCTGACACTGGAGACGCAAAGTGCGCTCCCAGGGCGCCGCCGGGTCGAGGTAAGGCAGGAGCTGGTGGCTGTCGCGCAGGCGCTCGGGAGATTGCCCCTGATTTGCAGGCGTTTCCAGAGTAGGGAGCCCGAACCTGGAGTTAGGCGACCCGGCGACAGGGCTGGCCGCCCCGGGAGCGGGTCTCCAGCCCGGACGGGCAGATCCCGCTGGGAGCGGTGGGGCGCGGGGCGCTAGCCTGGCTGGTCGTGAGATTCCCAGGTGCCGCCCCGGAGTAGGGAAGGGGGCGTGCCCAAGGGAAAAGAAAGTTCCTTTGCTTGTCCCCGCCCCGCCCCCCGCCGGCTTTCTGCGCCGCCCCCCCCCCCGCCCCGCCCCCAGGTCAGGCTGAGGTTCTGCTGCTGGGAGTGCCGGCCCTTAAAAAGAGGGCCTGCCCTGCCCCAGCTCCGTCCATCAGGGAGGACAGATGAGGGAGCGAACCGTCCACTAGTGGGGCTCCACCGCCCCTCTGCGCGAACTGCGCGTCCGGAGATTCAGGACGAGGAAACCCAGCGTTCTGCGCCCCCTGGTCCCCACCTGAGGGGTCCCAAGCGCCGATCATGGCCCACGAAGGAAGGCACGCCCACAGTGCTTGTCTCTTGCCAGAAATCTGGGATCTCTCCGCGGGCACCTGAGGTTGATTTCAGAGCAATTTGGGGTTTCAGGTAGAGACTGAGGGACTCAGAGGGGCAGGCGTCTGGGGGAGGTGGGTGCGAGTTCTCCTGCCCCCTCTCCGTAGCAGAAAGGCACAGACTCTTGGAGCGGAGGGAAGTTAACCGGCACGTAGCACAGCGCCTAGAAAGTTCCAGAGGAGATCAGCTGGTATTATCTTGCTAGTTTTATTCTGCGCACGTGGCGTCGGGGTGGTCTGGTGGATTCGGCGACTGCAGGGCGGGCGCGCGGCGAGAGGACGGAGGGGAGGTTTGGCCTCTGGGTCCTGGGAGCTGTCGGCACCTGAGCCCTCCCTGCAGGACACAGGCTCCTGGGGAGTCTCAGGGTCGGGTCAAGTGCCGAGGAGAATGGTGCCCACGTTGAGCTGAAGGGTCTGCAGGTCTGCACCTCTGAGCGCGGGGGGGCGGGGGGGGGCAGGTGGCTAACCCCGCTCTGCAGGTGCACAGCCTCTGCTCCTGGCTCGCGCGGCCCCTCGGTTCCCTGTCCCAGGATGAGCTGACCCCCGAAAGCCAAGGGCACCCTAACAATCGCTTCCTCCCATGAGCCCTTCCGCCTAGTTTCCTCCCATGAGCCTTTCCGCCTAACGCCGGCCTCTAAACGCACCGGAAGGGGCATTGCTAAGTGACATTGAAGTCGGTTGTGCTTCCCGGAAGTCACTGCGCATAGCCGGAAATTCCCTGGAAATCGCCCTTCTCTGAAGCTGCAGGTTCTCAGACAGCCCAGCGACGCCCCGTTTTTCACAAACATCCTCTCTGCTGTTTTAAATAGCCCCCCCCCCCTTTTCCCCCTGGGTGAAGGCGGTTTTCTTCTCTGTGAACTTGACTAGGCAAACTAGATCCCCTGGGTCAATGCGGAAGGCTGGTGGGTCGGGGAATAGTGAAGGCAGGAGCTTGAGCTCTTTTAGGTGGTGGGTCCTGAGGTCCTGGGGAAGGCTGGCTTTGGAGTAGAAGCAGGAACGAGAGGAGGAAAGCATGGGTCCTTGGACGAGCTGTTCAGCCAGGGCAGGGCTGGTAAAATGCAGTCAATTTGCTGCCTGGAGGTGCACCAAGAAGGGCTGGTGGCTGGAGTGGAAGGCCGAGAAGAGTCGGGGAAGGTGGGCACGGGAGCCCCGCAGACCCTGATGGACACCTGAGGCCTCGGGGGGCGGGGGGGGGGGGGTTCTGAAATCCATTCTCCTTTCCCTTCCTCACTGTAGGAACCCTGATAGTTCAGCACAGCGATGACTATATTTTCTCACTTCTTTGCATCAGATAGATGTGACCCTATGAGCGACCTATGTGTCAGCGTTTGTGGCGCCTGAAAGTTTCTTGATGTGTTTTTAATGGAAGGAGGTGTGCCTTCCTGTTTTCTGGTGGCCAGAGCATGGATGTAATGGCTGGAGCCCCAACATCTATCTTGGACCACGAGGCGACCTCAAGGATGGAAGCTTCACACAGTAGAGCACCAAGAGGGCTGTCCGGGTCTCCCATGCCAGCCCTGGGCTGGCCGCCTCTATGTGTCACTGCCTTGACCGAGAAATACATTTGTTTTTGATTTAAGGCCCCGCACTGTGTGTGTGTGTGGGGGGGGGGGGCCTCTGTGATTCACCGCTGAACCTAATCCTGTGTCGTAAACCAAGAAAAAAAAAAACCTCAAATTTTATTCTGATCTAGAGGAAGTGTTTGGAGGGTTTTAAGCCAAGGGATAACATGAGTTATTTCATTTTTTTTTTTTTAAAGGCTCGCTCTGCCTGCTTGTAGAGGTTAGGCAGTAAGCTTCCAACATGAGAAGTAGGGCAGTGGGGTTGAGGGCTCTGGCTATCCAGCAGAAGACAACACTCGGATTCGCTGATGGCGAAAATAGTGTAGGTGATACTCGGGATATGGATTTAAGCTCCGTGTACTTTGGTTTATGGAACGTATGGATTTTTTTTTTCAATTAGCTTTTTGGAGAAATAATTTATAGGTGGCAAAGCACACCCATGCTCAATGTGTAGTTTGAATCATTTAAATAAATATACATACTTACGTAACAGTCAAGATATAGAGGGACGCCTGGGTGGCTCTGTTGGTTAAGTCTCTGACTCTTGATTATAGCTCAGGTCATGGTCTCGCTGTTTGAGTTTGAGCCCTGCACTGACAGTGCAGTGCCTGCTTGGGATTCTCTCTCTCTCCCTCCCTCTCTGTCTCTCAAAGTCAATACATAAACTTTTAAGATCTAGCACATTCCAAAAAAAAAAAAAAAAAAAAAATCAAGAACACTCATCACCCCCCGGCCAAATCTGTTCTTTTGTCCTTCCTAGTCAGTACACATAGGAACTCTGTGCCCAGGCACAGAGTTTTGTTTTGTTTTGTTTTTCATTACCAACTGGATTTGTCCTTTCTAGAATATCCTATCCGTGTTTTCATGCACAGTGATGGGTCTGGTTTCTTGCAAATGCTCATGAGATTCATGCATGACTACATGACTCTGTAGTTTAGTCCTTTTTTTTTTTTTTTTTTTTTGTTGTTTGGTATTTTAATTGCTGAGCGGTATTTTTTTGCCGGGATGGGATGTACCTCCACTTGTCTGTTTCCTCACGTGTTGATTGACACTGGGATTGTTTCCAGGCTTTGACTATCGTCAACAAAGCTGCTACCAACATTCAGGGGCCCATCTCTGTGCTAAGAGCAGGATTTCTGGGGAAGCCTTTAAACTGGGCATGGTCTCCTCACTCCAAGAAGGCAGCACAGGAGAGCACAGGAAGGGGAGGGGCAGAGAGAGAAGGAGAGAGAATCCCCAATCCCAACAGCACAGAGCCTGATGCAGGGCTCGAACCCACGAACTTTGAGATCATGACCAGAGGTCAAGAGTCAGATGCTTAATGGACTGCACTTTCATTTTTTTTGTTTTGTTTTGTTTTTTGGTTTCATTTTTGGAAGGTCCCCATGAGGGTCTGGGAGTGAATTCCTTTGGGGCAGGTAGCCAGTCTTGCCCAAAGATTTTTTTGGAGTAAGGTTTTTTGCATCCACAGCCCCAAGGCTGAGAGGCCCGCTTGGGGCAGAGATTCAGATTCCTCAGCCTGACTTATCCAACCATGGAGAAGACCTGAGAACGGAAAAGGTCCCCTGTGCGACCTGAGGCATGGTGGCTCAGCGAAACTGAAGTCTGAGTGACAGAGGAGGAAATAACAACCCACCCAAATGCACCATGAATTGTCATCGAACGAATAACACTGTAACCACACGTGTGGCTTCCAACTTTCCACAGAGCTAATTATGTATGGACCTTGTGATTTGTTGGCACTTCCCAGAAGGAATGTGACATTTCAAAGCGAATGAAGTTCAGAATGTATATAGCTCGTTGGTAAACTGCTTGGTGACCTGCCTCAGTTTCCAAGGGTTCCGTTAATAATTTCATCTTTTTTTAAAAAATTTTTTAACGTTTATTTTTGAGACAGAGAGAGACAGAGCATGAATGGGGGAGGGTCAGAGAGAGAGGGAGACACAGAATCCGAAGTAGGCTCCAGGCTCTGAGCGGTCAGCACAGAGCCTGACGCGAGGCTTGGACTCACGGACCGTGAGATCATGACCTGAGCCGAAGTCGGACGCTTAACTGACTGGGCCACCCAGGCACCCCAATAATTTCATCTTTTGTCTTTTTCTTCCTTTCTGCTTTCATGGTGGAGAGCCAAGAGGTCACCATTCGATGGACAGAGACCTCACGCACCACAGCCATATCTACCTGGGACCCTTCATGTAAGATGCATGGAAACTTAGATCAGGGGTCCTTTTCTTAGATCGGCTGTGGGCCCAACCCGGCCCGTCCTCTGTTTTGTAAATGAAGTTTTATCGAAACACAGCCACACACTTGCATCTAGCATCTTCTACAGCTGCTTTCCTGCTGTGTGGTTATGACAGAGCCCGAACGTGCTTTTTCTTCTTTTTCAACCCTTAAAGGATTTGGGTTCTACGGTGCTAGGCACACAGTAAGTGCTGATGAGTACTCGTTTAATGAGAGGGTCTGTGAGTGTGTAAGCGCGGGAGGAATTGGCCGGAACACCACCCGTGGGGTTGGGCAGTGAGGGCTCCGTTCTTGCCGACCCCAACACCTGTGGTCTGGGGCTGTGTTCTGTCTGCCTTAGTGAGGAAGAGGTGACTGAGGTCCAGTAGTCAAAACTTTCTAAGTAGATAGCCACTGGTTAAGAACTAGATCATTCCAAACTCAATATTCTCATTCTCAGTCCCGACGCTCCATCACGATCACTGAGGAAGGATTTCCTTATGCAACCTTATTATATACCCAGGGGCTTTTGGAAACCTGCACACTCCTGATGAATATCCCCTAAGCCTCAGTTGCAAAACCAGGGAGAAGGCACGAGACTTGTGTCTTATTTACGATGACGTCAGCTGCAGTTAGGAGAAAGCCACCCGAAAGTGGCTGACATGGTATAATTCCCTTTCGTAACAAAACTTCCGGAGGTGGTTGGTCCGTTGGTTTGTGAATCCAGTGGGGCAGCGGTGTCATCCAAAATGTTTCTATTTTTCCACTCCACGGTACCCAGGCCACTGGCTGTCATTCTCCAACTTTGTTTCCTCATGATCACAAGACAGCTGCAGCTCCTCCAGAGATCACAAACTCACCCAGCTCACCCAAAGGCGGGAAGGGAGATGTTTCTTGTCTTGTCTGTCTCTGCCAGGGAACACCACCTTTCCACAAACCCTCCATTGGTCTTCCCCTCAGACCCCACCTGATCCCCAGTGGGTCCTGGCTTCAGAGGGTTTGGTCAGGTGCATATTTGGCATTTTTAGGATTCACAGTTGGGAGCGTTGGGAGCAGGCCTTGTTGCCAAGGATGAGGTATGAGATAGTGACGGCTGGAGAGGTAGCCAGTGGTCTTCCTCTCTCTCCAGAGGTTGTATCTGTTTGGCTCTGTGTTTTGCACTGGGGTCCTGTGCGTCCGTGTCCCCACTGGAAGACTCCCTCTGGGTTGCCGTGGCGTCGGTCAGGTGGCTTTGTCCAGTGGCTGCCGCTCGGTGCTGTGCCGATGAAACTCAAGCAAAAAGGGGACTCGGGCTCCTCCTGTGGATGGAGACGTGCAGGGGGGCGGGGACCAGGGACGTCAGGGTGCAGGTGCCAAGCAGCGTCCTTAGCAGCCTGTCTCCTGTCTCTCCTCTGGGTTGGCATCGTCTCCAGCAGGATCTTCCCTCCTGGTGGCGAGTTGGCCACCAGCAGCTCCCAGTGTCCGTCCTGCCATTGTGGTCACTTCGGGGAGGACACCGTTCTTCCCCGTCTGGTCCACTGGCTCTGTTTCGCTTGTCTTGTGTCACAGACCCACCAGAACCCATCACTGTGGCCAGCCCGCCTGAACGACATAGGTTTAGAGGACGAGAGAGGTTCCGGGGGGTGCAAGCTATGGGAGGCCAGAAACGAGAGAGGCCAGGCTGTCACCATAGTCTTTCTGTTCCAGGTACTGTGCCTCAGGAGTACCCATGAGATTTTCTGTCTCTGCGCCCTCAGGAAATACTGTCTGGGCACATACTGGTAACGTCTGTGGATTTTGCATAGGGCATATATTTTCTTCAACTATTCGATCAAGTAGTGATGTTTTCAAACCCCAAGAACAACACAGATGGTGTTTGTCACATTTGGGAGGATAATTTTGGATTCTTTTTAGAAAAGACTGGAAAGATTGCGTGAGAAAAAAAGGCATTATATAACCAGAGTTACATCATTAGGAGAAGCTCTCACATGTCCTGCCTCTTTCTCCTCTTTTTGCCTTGCTGGTAGTGCTAGAAATACAGAAATGTTTGCTTTGGGATGACAGTACGTGCCTATCTAACACCCCTGTAAAACCCATTCCATAATATTAATAAAAACTGCTTCTTTTATCCCCTTTGTCGAATTATGCTATCAAATGAGATGTTAAATGCAGGCTCATGGGATGTGTTTGATGGCTGACAAAGTGAATATATGAATATATTCCTAAAAAAAAGAAAAAAACCATCCTGCAGAAGCTGTAATCTCTGAATTGTGACAACCTTGGGTAGAATCGTCTTAATAGAATGTAACACGCAAACTGCCTGAAATGCTGTGATAAGAATTTTAAAAGCTGTTAAATGCAAAGACCCAACGCACAGGGTTAGAAAGGCAGAAGAAGTCTTCATTTAAAATATTTTAATGAACACTCATGGTGAGGAAATGTGAGTAAATGAGGACGAAAACCACGCCATTATGCAAAAACATAAGCAAAAACATAACGAAAAATTAGCAATTAAAAAAATAAGTGTTCTAACAACTAATGCCGAGGAAATGGAAGTCAGCTAATGGATTCCTTGCATGGGAACTAGATCCCTCCAGATAGTTCCCTTAAGTGAACATTGCTGTACTCGTTTCCTGTGTGCACTTGGGTGTACCTAGCGATGACGTTCCTGGGTCGAAGCATCTGTGCATCTTTAGAGCTGACCCACAGATGCACAGACCAGCAAGCATCGCGAGAGATGCTTACGATTCACTTATGTCACCTGCTTGGGGTGATGTGTTATTCAGCGATAGCTATCCGACACCCCTTCCTGGAGCTCTGCCTTCTCTTCGGTCATTTGACCTTTCACTACATACGCAAAATGTTTTAGAAACCGTTTACATATCACATCATACTGTTTTCTAGCTTCACTAGTGTATGATTTAAACCCACGTCACTAACGGCTTGGGAGACATAAAAAGTCTCAAGTCAAATTCTAAGGATGGAAACCACAGTGAGGGGGGATGTTCACTGGAGGGCGTTAATGGCAAAATAGATACTGGCCGGGGCGCCTGGGTCGCTTGGTTGGTTAAGTGTCCGACTGTGGCTCAGGTCATGATCTCACAATTTGTGAGTTTGAGCCCCGCGTCAGGCTCTGTGCTGATAGCTCGGAGCCTGGAGCCCGCTTCAGATTCTCCGTGTGTGTGTGTGTCTCTCTCTACCCCTCCTCCGCTCGCACTCTGTCTCTCTCTCTCAAAAATAAGTAAACATTAAAAAAAAATTTTTTTTAAATACTAGTAAATTTTGGGGCGCCTGGGTGGCGCAGTCGGTTAAGCGTCCGACTTCAGCCAGGTCACGATCTCGCGGTCCGTGAGTTCGAGCCCCGCATCAGGCTCTGGGCTGATGGCTCAGAGCCTGGAGCCTGTTTCCGATTCTGTGTCTCCCTCTCTCTCTGCCCCTCCCACGTTCATGCTCTGTCTCGCTCTGTCCCAAAAATAAATAAACGTTGAAAAAAAAATTAAAAAAAAAATACTAGTAAATTTGAACACATGGCGATAGAAAGTATTGAAAATAAAGCAGAAAACGTGTATGTATACAATGTTTTCTAGACATATTTATTACATATATATTTATTTTACATATATATTTATACACACACACTTTTTCTCTTTTATTTGGGTATATACACACACACATGTATATGTGTGAGTGTGTGCATATATATGTAACTGTTCTGTATATAAACCAAGTTATGCAACTCTGGAGGACTTCCTGAATAAGACTACTTCTGGTACAGTCGTGCTTTCTTTCTCTGTACGAAAGGCACGGATAACCGTAGCTCACCATCAACAGCTTGTGTAATCCAAACTGGATGTCCCATGATGGTGGGGATTCTTTCTGGAGCTACCTGCAGCCCTTTGTCCAAGATCCAGTTCCCTTTGTTGTTGAACTAACTAGCCAAAGTTAGGAGTGGAATGACTGTTTCACAATTGGGTTTTTCCTCAATAAGGCTACTTGACCCCCCATGACGATCTCAGGAGTGTCATGTTCCTCCTGCCTTAAAGATAGTAAGGTAAGAACTCAGGTCTTCTGTATTGAGAATGGCAGGACGTAATCGAATTATTAACGTGAGTTAAAGAAAGCATCCATCTGATAGCTCTTTCAAGCCTACTCTGACCCAGAAGAGTCACCTCACATCTTACTTGGGTAACAAGTGGGTCTTCATTGGTGGAAGAATATTTCTTAAATGTATATTCACAATCCACCGATATTCATGACACTTGTAGTCTGAGTGGTTGCATTTGCTCATCAGTGTTGCCATCACGGGCATAGATGGTGATGGGGTGGGTTTCTAATATGATGGGCATCTCAGAACCTTGTTTCCTCTCCCTTTTGGTTTTTTTTTATTTAAAAATTTTTTTTTTAATTTTTTTTTTTTTATTTATTTTTGAGAGAGAGAGAGACAGAGCATGAACGGGGGAGGGGCAGAGAGAGAGGGAGACAGAATCCAAAGCAGGCCCCAGGCTCTGAGCTGTCAGCACAGAGCCCGACGCGGGGCTCGAACCCACGGACCGTGAGATCATGACCTGAGCCGAAGTCGGACGCTTAACCGACTGAGCCACCCAGGCGCCCCTCCTCTCCCTTTTTAAAGACAAGGACTGTCTTGACTGTTTGTTGATAGTCCTTTCTTCCACCTCGGTACATTTCATGTTTCTGATGATCAATCTTCTCTGTACATTGCTGTGATTGTCTGGTCTTGGGGGACTCACAATTGTGCATTCAGGGGATAATCAACAGAAGAAACACTCAGTTCCTATAGGCAGAGACACTAACATCTCAGCTGGAAAGAAAAGTTTTAGTCACAACCTGCCTAGAACTTCTGGAGGGATGTAATTTGAAGGGACAATGAATGCAAGACTGTTTATCTCTTTCCCTTTTGGTCAGATAAACACTCTTTTTTTTTTTTTTAATTTTTTAATGCTTATTTATTTTTGAGAGAAAGAGAGAGAGAGATTGAGAGACAGAATCCGAAGCAGGCTCCAGGCTCCGAGCTGTCAGCACAGAGCCCGAGGCGGGGCTTGAACTCACGAATTGTGAGATCATGACCTTAGCCGAAGTTGGACGCTTAACCGAATGAGCCACGCAGGCGTCCTGATAAACACTCTTTAATACTCATTCATTAAAATGTCCCAGTGTAAAAATTGTACATATTTAAGGTGTACAACATGATTACGTATTATATATACATTATACGTATTATATTTCTAGCGACTGGTTACTACAGTTGAGCTAATTGGCACATCTCCTGATGTCGTTACCAGTTTTGCACGTGTGCTGAGGCCATCTGCAATCTACCCTCTTGGAAAACTTCCAGTATTCAATGCAGTGTTACTAACCATAGCTACACATTAGATCTCTAGGCTTATTCATCTTTGAGGTACTGAATGGGTCAGGAGCTAGGTTTGACTTCCTTTGTATGTGCCGTATCTGCTTTAGGTATTGGAGTCAAATTTTCTTGTAAGCTCAGATACCGTATTTTGTGATACTAATGCATCTTTGAGTTTTGACCCTTTTTAATACCCTTCTGCAGCCAACTTGCCGTGTGGACACATGCCACCCATAAAGCCTGTGTTCCTCACAGGCCTGATATGTCGGTGTTACTTAGTCATTGTGTGTTGAATTAAAAGCATTGTGCCGTTCATAATCAGCAACAGTCGGAGTGTATGTCAGTTGTCATTTTGCTGTGTGACCTCAAGTTCACCAGCAGTGTTGCTGGGGCACTACTGTGTTCTTGTAGGAGGCAGTCCATTGCCCTGAGTGTGGTCCTGGGCATCAGATTATCAAGTTCAGTACCAGGCAAGACCGCGAAAGTGTTAGCTCAATGCACCCAATTAGTAATATGTCTCAAGGGCGTAGTGTAATTACTTATTTTTCTAAATAACACAGACACGCGCTGACTTAATTACAATAGTTTCACTGGGAAATAGGATCGTGGTAATTTCCAAGTTAGTATATCTCATTAATGAGATTTGCTAAGTCTTATTGGCATTTCTGTGAAATGCCTTTATGTTTCCAGCCATTTTCTAAATTGTTAATGTCATCTGTAGAAGAAAAAACATTTCCAGATTTTCTTCTGGAGGTGAAATCTGTGTGCCCCCGAAGAGCCTCAGCGCCGAACCATCCGAGTAGCAAAACTTTCCTGAGCAAACAAAACAAAGCAAGAAATACGCATAATCTTTCCCAGGACTGTTATCTGCAAAACATCACCATTCAGTTTGACATCCACCATTAAACATCCATAGGAAAGGATTTTTTTTTTTCACCAGGTGTCTGGAAAGCAGAACCTACCAATAGCCAAGAGTCTTAAATCTGAGACCTAGCTCTGCCCCTGGGAATGTCCATGACCTTAGACAAGTTACTTTACTGCTCTTCCCCAGCTTCTTCACTTTATTGAGTAACCATTCATTTATTGAGTAACCACTATGTGCCAAGCACTGTGCTACACGCTAAGAAAACAGCAGCTCATGTGGAAGGCGAGATTCCTAACTTCTAGGACATTAGATTCTAGCAGAAAAGGCAGCAGACACACAGATGAATAAATACACGAGTAATTAAGCCAAGGATAATTTGATGATGCCAAAGAATCAGATAATGTAATTGAAGTAGCCTGGAGGAAGCCAGGTGGCTTTGGGAGGAAGGTCAGGAAAAGCTTCTCTTGAGTGGCAACTTGAATAGCAAGGAGTCAGCTACAGAAATTTTGGAGCAAGAACATAGCAGGCAGACGGAGTGGCACAGTTCCCTGAGGTGGCTACTTACTGATTCTTAAAAACATCTTCAGCCATAAATTGCAATCATTTCTGCTCTTTCCACTTCCAAACAGTGAGCAGTGACCAGTGGCATCTGGGTTCTTTACTGTCATTGGCTGGATTTAATTGCCCTTATTTAGCCGGGCTTTACCTTTCACTCAAGGTGTCTCGTCATTCACTGAATATGTCTAACTAATTACGTGTGTCTCTGACCCCTCCCCGGATTCCTGGAACTTATTTCCACCGTCCCCAGTCTAGTCTACCCTCTCTTCCTTGCTAGCTTCCCGGTGTGACCAGCCAGTTGACAGGAAAGCATGGAGGACCAAGAAAGTCCTGCTGCTCAGACATTGTGGATTGTTATATGTAGATGCACTCTGGTCACCAGCAGGTGTCTGGAAAACATCCAGTTTAAATTTTGTCATTCATCTAGTATTTGCAGCAAGGTATGGCCATGAAATGCCGCGGCACTTCTCGAATGCTCCCGGCATCTTCTGAAAGATGACTAGAACAAGGCAGACAATGCCTAGATCAAACACTGGTCAGGTGAAGCATTGGCCCTGATGGAATGCAGGAAGTGATGGGAGATCTTCCTGGTATCTAGACATACATCCACCAGTGACTATGCCCTTTTCAACTTAGTGCACTCCTAAGCAGTCAGCTAGAATGAGTCATGGTGTTTGGTTGCTATCACTCCATACCAGGTGCCAGCAGGTCCATGATTAAAAAAAATGCTTCAGTGGCCACACAGTTACTATGGGGTGACTTTGAAAAAGGGAATTTAACCTTGTGTTCCCCTTAAAATAGGAGTCTGTAACAGAACCTACTCTGCAGGGTTGTAAGATTCCGACGTGGCATGCCACGTGGTGAATACAGCCACAACAGAGGACACGTGTGGTCATCACCAATGTCGTTGTCATCATGCATGTCCGTTGTCACCTCCACTGGTGCCTTTTCAGTAAAGCATTCTATGACCGCCCTATTCAAAATAACAACCCTTGTCCTCACTCTTTATCCCTTCCTCCTCTTTATGCATCTATTTTTCTTCTTTGCATTTATTACCATCTCACATGTTGTCTACTTATTTGATTAACGGTCTGTTTTGCTCTAAAAAAAAAAAAAAATAAGCTGCATGATCATAGGGACCTTGTTTTCCTCTAGGAAGTGCTAGTGTCCAGGCAAGTGCTTGGCATCCAAGTGGTTCTCAGTAAGTCCTGGCTGATTAAACAAGGCAATCTCATCCCAAGTTGTTGAACCATGTAGCAATGCGGCTATGGTCGAGCTTTACAGACTGGCCGTGGGTTGGGTCAATAATGCAAAGAATTTTTAGCTCTTCTCAGCATGTCCTCGGTTGCAGAATGAGCTGAAAAGGAATTTGGATCATTATTTTAGACTGCCATCTCATGGACAAGCCAGGTTCCATCTTTTTCTATTTATAGCACTATATGGAAAGTCCTTCCGATGTGCTAAGCGCTCTGTAGATAGAATGCATTACGTCATTGCATGACAAGACCTAGAGTGTCATACTGTGACATCAGGGCAGCCTACCACCTCCTTGGTCTCTGCTGAGCTCAGATTAAACAAAAACCCAGTAGGCACGGGCAGGGGAGATGTAGCCTTTGTGAAATAATGCACTTCCTCTCTTCCACACAAAGGGGGATGTTAGGGATCACCTAGAATCTTTAATTCCACTCAGGAGCTGATAAATCATCACTGAAAATGGAAAAGGAGCAGGCAAGTGATGGATGGAAGCCTTGGTATGCGAATCACTAATCTGTGTCCTAAAGACGGTGATTAATCAAAATCCCAAGCAATTAAAAATAATACTAAGTTTCTGGGCTTAATTTAATAATCATTAAATTGCTGAATTTTGCCTGGTCATGGAGTCTCATTTGGAAGCCTCCTGCCTTACTTGCTTCAATCCGTGAAATATACTGTCTTCTTAAGCCTGAGTTTATTTTCTTATAAATGACCTTATTAGAAGGCAACAAAAATGAAATAAGCCTAATTAATTTAACTTTTAAAAAGTCATATTTTCGTGGAGTAACTGAGTATTTTCTAACACACTCACACTAATTTGTTTCTGTTGTGTGCATCACAAGTATTAAGTGACTGGGTTCGTGTTCCCATAGTGGATTAATACTTGTGTTTTTTTTTTTTAATTTTTTTTTCAACGTTTTTTATTTATTTTTGGAACAGAGAGAGACAGAGCATGAATGGGGGAGGGGCAGAGAGAGAGGGAGACACAGAATCGGAAACAGGCTCCAGGCTCCGAGCCATCAGCCCAGAGCCCGACGCGGGGCTCGAACTCACGGACCGTGAGATCGTGACCTGGCTGAAGTCGGACGCTTGACTGACTGCACCACCCAGGCGCCCCAATACTTGTGTTTTAATGGAAAACGGAGTTAATCAGAAAATTCCCTCTAGCAGCAAAGGGATGTGTAGGTCACAGGAGACTGTCTTTGTAGATAATTAAAGTTCAAGTTTAGCTTTTTTTTTTTTCTCCTGGAAATGTCTGATTGGATCATTTTTAATTTACAGTAAATATCGGAAGTCCTGGTAGCTGGATTTCCATTGTCTTTTTCCTCTTCTGCTTACATGGGGGGGGCCTTGTGGGCTTGTGGCTTTGTTAGGCAACCTGAGGCACACTATCCACAATAGTGCTGGTAATTATATAGAGCCCTGACGGTGTTCCGTATATATGAGACATCGTGGAACATCTGTAGTGGATTGGGCACTGGGACTGTCATGGGGCCATCCAGCCTTTCCAGTACCTATTTTATGGATGGATAAACTGAGGCACCGAAAGATGAAGTTACACAGGCTGAGAGCTAGGAAGTGGCTGAGCTAGGGTTTATACTCGCGATAATAAACCATTATAAACATTTACTGTGAGTCGGCACAGTAGGGATAGGTAGAGAATGGCTGTTTGATAAAACCCCAAGCAGCAACATTCAGACTCCCTGACCAAAAGAGAAAAGAACACCTTCTTTCCAGATGGGTGCTCTGGGATTCCAGGTAGAAGTTGTTTTTGAGTTGGCACCTTGTGGCCCCTCGGTCTAGTGCCTCATTGTGTCCTTGGGTCTAGATGCTCAAGGGCTGTGCCCCGCGTCAGGGGCACACAGACAGATACACGTCAGAGAGCCTCTCTAGCAGGAGCTCGGCCACCCCACAGATGCTGGAGAGAAAATCAGTGAATAATTTCTTCACGGCTCGGCTATTCTCTGTGGCAGCGTGGACGGAGGTCCCCCCCAGGCGCTCACAGACACCACCGTCAGCATCTGGTCACTTAGAGTAGCAATCCCAGTAGCAATCCAGTAGCAATCCCAGTAGAAAGAGAAGGTTCAGAAGGTTCCCACCAACGGCCCATAATGCAGTATTGGCTCCTTTGCTGTAAGGACATGACTGTGACATTTGGAAAAAGCTGAATGAAGTTTGACTCTTAAATATCAGTAATGTGTGGGTGTGAAGATGTTGATGGCTGTCGTGAGGCTTTGGTGGTTTTGTTCTTGGTGTAGGAAACACAGACTTCAGTTGTTTAAAGGGTTGAGGCATTAGATTGGCAATTTGCTCTTGTTCAGTTCGGGGGAAAAATAATTTCTTTTTTTTTAAGTTAATTGTTTAAATTGAGACAGACAGAGACAGCGCGAGTGGGGAAGGGGCAGAGACAGAGGGAGAGAGAGAACCCCAAGCAGACTCGAGCGCAGAGCCGGACATGGGGCGTGAACCCATGAAACCATAGGATTGTGACCTGAGCTGAAACCAAGAGTCGGATGCTTAACCCACTGAGCCACCCATGCATCCCTAATTTCTTGCACTATACTTGTAACTGTTGTGTGACTTTGTGATTGTTTCAAACTTAAAAAAAAAGATATATTAAAATTACTCATTTATTTTCCCTCCAACATCTGTGAGGTGGCTGAGTTGGAGATGCTCTCCTTCACACGCATCTGTCCTTGTCCCCCTGTCACCAGTGGGCTAGCACAGCCACACTCTTCTCCAGGCGTTGTCAGAGGCCCACAGGAGCCCAGCAGAGCAACACGAACACCAATGGTTTTCTTTTCTTTCTTTCTTTCTTTCTTTCTTTCTTTCTTTCTTTCTTTCTTTTTAAAATGAGGTAATACATGATAGAAATGACCGTGGATGTACTGAGAAATTTGAGACTCAGATGTGGATCCCCAATACTTATGTCTCTTTCTTGTGGCCAAAGCAAGGCTCATGGTTGAATTCCAAGTCAAAAGGGCCTTTTGATGGGACGAATTGGCATCTTCCCACAACAGCAGGTGTAAAAGTGGAGGCTAATGATGCAATCCATCATAGTGCTATAAATAGAGATGGGGTGCACGGGGATCTGGAGAGATGGCCACCACCCCCGTCCAACACATCCAGGGGAAAAGCTCATTAAATGAAGTAAGTGTGCTCAAGGCCCAGCACAAAGTTTGATCCTTAGTTAGCAACTAATATGTCAGTTCCTTTATTTTAATAACTCCCGACCACCAAAATGCATATTTCTTTCAACAGATGTTGGACCAAGAAGAAGGTCTGAAAACATATCTTAATTCTCCCTATACCTTTCCTTGTGATGATGAGAAGAAATTAATTTTTGTGTGTGTCCGTGCCAAGCAGATGGTTGGAGTTAAATGTCCCCGGAGCACGATGGTGTTGTTTGCATCATTAATTAAACTTTACTCAATATCGCTCTCATAAATCTTGAGTGTAGCATACGTGCAAGGTGGCTTAGCTCTGGTTTTGATATCCGGTGATGGAAACGTGCCATAATCTGTCTACCTTCTAATGCAACCACAATGCGTTTGAGTTAGGATTTGGAGAGGGTGGGTAATAAAAATAGAGTGGAGACATATGATGATACGAACCTGTTTTTAAAGAGTAAAAGAAGAAAGGAATAGTATTTGAAAATAGTTATAAAAATTGATAGCTTGATAATGGAAGCCTAGACGCCAGCGGAGACATCTCCCTTCTAGATGCCACTGCTGTTTATAGCTTGATTTTCTCACACCGGCCCAGCGGATAGAAAGGGATCTGAGAATTCAGTCTAATTACCTGCCCCGTTTTAGGACTTGAAAATGATTTGTATGGAACATAATAAAATTTAATCTTCTTCTTCAGCCAAATTTATAGTTGCTGGTGGATGGGAGCTTATCCTACGTGGAGGGCTGAGTGTATTTCAAAAGGCAAGATCTGCCCACTTAACAATGGGACTTGGGAAACCATGACTCTAGCTCCAATTTCCTGCTTGGTCTCTCAAAAACCACTGCAACCCTGTGCAGGTGCTAATTTATGGCCTGATGGCCTGATCCCCATAGTATCCATTGAGTTTTGAGTCAACCGTGAATTCACAGCCAACTTTTTAGAATTATATACGTGTGTGTATATATACACACACACATATGTCATTTATATTAACATATAAATATAAATGATATATTATGTATATACATTTATCTTATCTAAATATATATGTGTATATAAATTATATATGATGTGGGAAACAAAGGCAAAATCAAAAAAAGTAAATTTCCCTACTACAGCCCATTGACAAGTCCTGAAAACAGGTAGAATGATCTTCCTCTAGGACCTCAGATGCCTTAATGATGACACTCTGCTAGGAGCAAAAGACAATCTTAGCTTAACGTTATCCTGGCCTCCAGGATCCCACGAGTCTACTTTATCATATAAAAATCCCTCTGGAAACTTCCTTTATCTCTACACCCCAAAATATATGTTAGCAGTCATCCTCCAAGCATATGGCCCCCGATATACATCTGAAGGATCTCATGGCTGAGGGTTTACTAAACAGTGATAAATGACCTTTTCCTAACAATGGCTAGCCCCCCTCAGGGTCCTGGAAACCTTGTTTCCAAGATTCCTTGAAGACATGTGCTGTCCCTAACCCCCTCCCAGCTTGAAAGTATATAATCAGTCACCCCTCACAACCCCTGTCACGGGCCCTGTCCCCGTGCTTTAATAAAGCCACCTTTTTGTACCAAAGACATCTCAAGAATTCCTTGGCTGTTGGCTCTGAACCCCAGCATTTCCACATTAACATAAATTTAGAATTACATACATATCTGAGTAATTATATGGAAGTAGTTATAGTTCTATAGACCATATATATATGTATATAGCTATCTGTATTATATGTATATAGCTGACTGTATCATAAAATGTTTTAAATGTAAAAAATGATCTTCCAATTTAAAAAATTTTGTCAGGAGAAAACTGAGCCACCGAGATAGTGAAATAATGCAATTATTCTGATTTATGGATTATATTGTCTATCTCACCCAATCCAATCTCTTGCCTTCTGAGAGGGAATTCTGAAGAATTATTTTGCTAACATAAGTAACTCTTCTAGTTCACCTGATTTATGTTTCTCAATAAAACCCATATATTTTTTCTACTAGGACCTGAATTTATTATTTCTTTTATTGAGGCAAAATTTATTTGGGGGTCTTAAATTTGCTCAGCTTAAGTTAGTATTGGTCAGATGCTGAACACTGGGTGAAAATTCAAACCCGATCATCGGGGCATCCTGGATTTTTAATTTGTTTCTGTTCAAAGCGCGTATGACAGTAACTTGCTCTCATGGATTTATGTTGAGTGGGGAGTTGGGATAGCACTTTTGTGCTGGTGGAGACCAGGGCTGATCCTTGGGAAGAATCCAGAATGATCGATGCTTGCTTGAGAGTGGAGGGGCCGGTTTTCTGAGCCCGCTCCGGGAGAAACAGCCCACATTAAAGCAAACAAATGGAAAGGGAAATCTGTTTCTGTGAAACAGGGACAGAAGCAAGAGAGAAGTCTAAAGACAGCTGTCGAGGTGGCAATGGATCCAAGTCTGAAAGACAAACGGAGTGGCGCAAAGTGACAAGGAAGGCAGAGGAATCTTCCTGACGGCCAGCGTCTCCCAGTTGTAGAGTTTGGAGCCCATGGTTTAGGACAGCGCTCAGCTCCCTCCCCACAGCCCTGTAATTTCCTTCAGCACATTTGTCAGAACTATGATCTGCCAATTCAGAGAGAGTGATGGCAGCTCAGTCTTCTGTCTCCAGCATCCTTCCAAGGCTCCTCTTTAAACTTCTATTAGCCTGTTCTTTCCTGCATCCTCCAAATATGGCTTCCCGGCTCTTAGAGGGTGCATGAGACACATCTGGTGTTGGCAGCCATTGTGTGAATTCCTCTTTCCAAATCCACCGCCCCTCTTGTGATACAGGCTAGGGCTTAAGCTTGAGGCAGAGGGCGTTGACGCCTACCCGTCTGGCTTTAGACTTGGCTGGGGTCTGTTCACTGTTTTGAGTGTGAAACACTCTATCCAGGGACCTGCAGGGGATGTGACCCTAGAGGCCAGGGACTTGCTGGAGGCATGTTAAGTCTTAGGGATGGAGCTATATCATTTGCTCGGCTGCTGTGGGAGCATTTACTGTGACAGGGCACAGGATGGTTCTTGACAGAAGGAGGGGACTCCTTGTCCTAAAATGCTGACTCCCTCTGTCTGCTCTCTGAGGAGAGGAAGGACTGAAATGACTTAGCCTGTGATTTTGCTTGTTTTTTTTTTTTAATGGAATCTATAGTCACTATAGACTGAATCATGTTCCCCTCTCCCCAAATCCGTAGGTTGAAATCCTGACCCCCAATACGGCTGTATTTGATGATAGCACCTATGGGGAAGTAATTGAAATGAAGTCATAGGGCAGAGCCCCAGCTGATAGAATTATAAGGAGAGACACCCAGGTGTGTGCTCTCTCTCTCTCTCTCTCTCTCTCTCCCTCCCTCCCTGCTCTCTATGTCAGAACTTGGGAAGAAGGCAGCCCTCTACAATCCAGGAAGTGGGCCTCACCTGGACCTTGATCTTGGACTGCCACCTCCAGAACCTTGAGAAATACATTTCTGATGTTGAAGCCGCCCAGTCTGTGGTGTTTTGTTATAATAATCAGAACAGACTAAGATACTCAGAAAGGACATGTCTGAATAGATAGCTGGAACCTATGTCTGTGAGAAAGAGGTACGTCCTTTGGTAGGTCAGATTCAGTCTCTAGGCCTGTGTTCCCAACTTTCACATGAAAGGATCAGACCAGTGGTTAATCAATCCATTCATCCATCTGTCCACCCCTCCACCTACCCACCCATCCATCCATCCAACCACCAAGACATCCATCCATCCATCCATCCATCCATCCATCCATCCATCCATTTATC